>NW_027141550.1:1590340-1908408 GCF_036365525.1 Heterodontus francisci
CAAACACTGACACCAAGTAACAAAGACATACACTTACACAAAATAACACAGACATACATTGACACCAAGTAACAAAGACATACAATTACACCAAGTAACAAAGACACACACTTACACCAAGCATCACAGACATACACTGACACCAAGTAACAAAGACATACACTGTTACCCAGTAACACAGACACACACTTACACCAAGTAACAAAGACATACACTGATAGCACGTAACACTGACACACACGTACACCAAGTAACAGAGACGAACACTTACACCAAGCAACAGAGACATACACTGACACCAAGTAACAAAGACATACACTTACATCACGTAACACAGACATACACTGACACCAAGAAACAAAGAAATACAATTACACCAAGTAACAAAGACACACACTTACATCACGTAACACAGACATACACTTACACCAAGTAACACAGAAACACACTTACACCAAGTAACAAAGACATACACTGACACTAATTAACAAAGACATACACTTTCACCACGTAACACAGACATACACTGACACCAAGTAAAAAAGACATACAATTACACCAAGTAACGAAGACACACACTTACACCAAGTAAAACAGACACACTCTGATACCACGTAACAAAGACATGCAGTGATACCCAGTAACACAGACATACACTGACGCCAAGTAACAAAGAATTACACTGACACCAAGAAACAAAGACATACACTGATACCCAATAACACAGACAAACACTTACACCAAGTAACAAAGACACACACTGACACCCAGTAACAAAGACGTACACTGACACCAAGTCACAAAGACATACACTGATACCCAGTAACACAGACACTCACTTACACCAAGTAACAAAGACAATCACTGACACCAAGTAACAAAGACATCCACAGACACCAAGAAACAAAGACATACAATTACACCAAGTAGCACAGACACATACTGACACCCAGTAACACAAACAAACACACACTGACACCCAGTAACATAGAGAAACACTGACACACAGCAATAAAGACATACACAGACAGACACTGACACCAAGTAACAAAGACTAACAGAGACAAACACTGACACCAAGTCACAAAGACATACACTGACACCCAGTAACAAAGACATACACTGACACCAAGTCACAAAGACATACACTGATACCCAGTAACACAGACACACACTTCCACAAAGTAACAAAGACAAACACTGACACCAAGTAACAAAGACATACACTTACACAAAATAACACAGACATACACTGACACCAAGTTACAAAGACATACAATTACACCAAGTAACAAAGACAAACACTTCCACCAAGCATCACAGACATACACTGACACCAAGTAACAAAGACATACACTGATACCAAGTAACACAGACACACACTTACACCAAGTAACACAGACATACAATGACACCAAGTAACAAAGACATACAATTACACCAAGTCACAAAGACACACACTAACAACAAGTAACACAGACATACACTGACACCATGTAACAAAGACATGCACTGATACCCAGTAACACAGACACACACTGACACCCAGTAACAAAGACAAACACTGACACCAAGTAACAAAGACACACACTTACATCACGTAACACAGACATACACTGACACCAAGTAACAAAGACGTACAATTACACCAAATAACAAAGACACACACTTACACCAGATAACAAAGACAGACAATTAACACCAAGTAACAAAGACATACACTTACACCAAGTATTTTGACATACACAGACACCAAGTAACACAGACATTCACTGACACAAAGTCACAAAGACATCCAGTGACACCCAGTAACACAGACATACACTGACACCAAGTCACAAAGAGATACACTGACACCAAGTAACAAAGACATACATTGATACCCAGTAACACAGACACACACTTACACCAAGTAACAAAGACATACACTGACACCAAGTAAAAAAGACATACACTTACACCAAGTAACACAGACATAAACTGACACCAAGTAACAAAGACATACAATTACACCAAGTAACAAAGACACACACTTACACCAAGTAACGCAGACATACACTGACACCAAGTAACAAAGACAAACACTGTTACCCGGTACCACAGACACACACTTACACCAAGTAACAAAGACATACACTGATACCAAGTAACACAGACACACACTTACACCAAGTAACAAAGACATACACTGATACCAAGTAACACAGACACACACTTACACCAAGTAACACAGACATACAATGACACCAAGTAACAAAGACATACAATTACACCAAGTCACAAAGACACACACTAACAACAAGTAACACAGACATACACTGACACCATGTAACAAAGACATGCACTGATACCCAGTAACACAGACACACACTGACACCCAGTAACAAAGACAAACACTGACACCAAGTCACAAAGACATACACTGTTACCCAGTAACACAGACACACACTTACACCAAGTAACAAAGACATACACTGATACCAAGTAACACAGACACACACTTACACCAAGTAACACAGACACACACTTACACCAAGCAACAGAGACATACACTGACACCAAGTAACGAAGACATACACTTACACAACGTAACATAGACATACACTGACACCAAGTAACAAAGACATACAATTACACCAAGTAACAAAGACACGCACTTACACCACGTAACACAGACATACACTGACACCATGTAACAAAGACATGCACTGACACCAAGAAACAAAGACATACACTGATACCCAGCAACACAGACACACACTGACACCAAGTAACAAAGACATACACTTACACCAAGTAACACAAACACACACTTACACCAAGTTACAAAGAAATGCACTGACACCAAGTTACAAAGACATACAATTACAGCAAGTAACAAAGACACACACTTACACCAAGTAACACAGCCATACACTGACACCAAGTAACAAAGACATACACTGTTAACCAGTAACACAGACAGACACTTACACCAAGTAACAAAGACATGCACTGATACCAAGTAACACAGACACACACTTACACCAAGTAACACAGACACACACTTACACCAAGTAACAAAGACATACACTGACACCAAGTAACAAAGACATACACTGATAGCAAGTAACACAGACACACACGTACACCAAGTAACAGAGACACACACTTACACAAAGCAACAGAGACATACACTGACACCAAGTAACAAAGACACACACTTACATCACATAACACAGATACACTGACACCAAGTAACAAAGAAATACAATTACTCCAAGTAACAAAGACACACACTTACACCACGTAACACAGACATACACTGACACCATGTAACAAAGAAATGCATTGACACCAAGAATCAAAGACATACACTGATACCAAGTAACACAGACACACACTTACACCAAGTAACACAGATACACACTTACACCAAGTAACAAAGACATACACTGACACTAATTAACAAAGACATACCCTTTCACCACGTAACACAGACATACACTGACACCAAGTAAAAATGACATACAATTACACCAAGTAACGAAGACACACACTTACACCAAGTAAAACAGACATACTCTGATACCACGGAACAAAGACATGCAGTGATACCCAGTAACACAGACATACACTGACGCCAAGTAACAAAGAATTACACTGACACCAAGAAACAAAGACATACACTGATACCCAATAACACAGACACACACTTACACCAAGTAACAAAGACATACACTGACACCCAGTCACAAAGACGTACACTGACACCAAGTCACAAAGACATACACTGATACCTAGTAACACAGACACTCACTTACACCAAGTAACAAAGACAATCACTGACACCAAGTAACAAAGACATCCACAGACACCAAGAAACAAAGACATACAATTACACCAAGTAGCACAGACACATACTGACACCCAGTAACACAAACAAACACACACTGACACCCAGTAACATAGAGAAACAGTGACACACAGTAACAAAGACATACACAGACAGACACTGACACCAAGTAACAAAGACTAACAGAGACAAACACTGACACCAAGAAACGAAGACATACACTGATACCCAGTAACACAGACACACACTTACACCAAGTAACAAAGACATACACTGACACCCAGTAACAAAGACATACACTGACACCAAGTCTCAAAGACATACACTGATACCACGAATCAAAGACATACACTTACACCAAGGAACACAGACACACACTGACACCCAGTAAAACAAACAAACACACACTGACACCCAGTAACATAGAGAAACGCTGACACACAGTAACAAACACATACACAGACAGACACTGACACCAAGTAACAAAAACATACACTGACACCAAGTCACAAAGACATACACTGACACCCAGTAACAGAAACATACAATGACACCAAGTCACAAAGACATACACTGATACCCAGTAACACAGACACACACTTCCACAAAGTAACAAAGACAAACACTGACACCAAGTAACAAAGACATACACTTACACCAAGTAACAAAGACACACACTTACACCAAGCAACACAGACATATCCTGACACCAAGCAACAAAGACATACACTGACACCCAGTAACACAGACACACACACACACCAAGTAACAACGACATACACTGACACCAAGTAACAAAGACATACACTGATACCCAGTAACACAGACGCACACTTACACCAAGTGCAAAGACACACACTTACACCAAGTAACACAGACATACACTGACACCAAGTAACAAAGACATACACTGACACCAAGAAACAAAGACATAAACTGACACCCAGTAACCAAGACATACACTGACACAAAGTCACAAAGACATACAGTGACACCCAGTAACACAGACATACACTGACACCAAGTCACAAAGACATACACTGACACCAAGTAACAAAGACATACATTGATACCCAGTAACACAGACACACACTTACACCAAGTAACAAAGACATACACTGACACCAAGTAAAAAAGACATACACTTACACCAAGTAACTCAGACATACACTGACACCAAGTAACAAAGACATACAATTACACCAAGTAACAAAGACACACACTTACACCAAGTAACGCAGACATACACTGATACCAAGTAACACAGACACACACTTACACCAAGAAACACAGACATACAATGACACCAAGTAACAAAGACATACAATTACACCAAGTCACAAAGACACACACTAACAACAAGTAACACAGACATACACTGACACCATGTAACAAAGACATGCACTGATACCCAGTAACACAGACACACACTTATACCAAGTAACAAAGACATACACTGATACCAAGTAACACAGACACACACTTACACCAAGAAACACAGACATACAATGACACCAAGTAACAAAGACATACAATTACACCAAGTCACAAAGACACACACTAACAACAAGTAACACAGACATACACTGACACCATGTAACAAAGACATGCACTGATACCCAGTAACACAGACACACACTTATACCAAGTAACAAAGACATACACTGACACCAAGTCACAAAGACACACACTGACACCCAGTAACAAAGACAAACACTGACACCAAGTCACAAAGACATACACTGTTACCCAGTAACACAGACACACACTTACACCAAGTAACAAAGACATACACTGATACCAAGTAACACAGACACACACTTACACCAAGTAACTCAGACAAACACTTACACCAAGCAACAGAGACATACACTGACACCAAGTAACGAAGACATACACTTACACAACGTAACATAGACATACACTGACACCAAGTAACAAAGACATACAATTACACCAAGTAACAAAGACACACACTTACACCACGTAACACAGATATACACTGACACCATGTAACAAAGACATGCACTGACACCAAGAAACAAAGACATACACTGATACCCAGCAACACAGACACACACTGACACCAAGTAACAAAGACATACACTTACACCAAGTAACACAAACACACACTTACACCAAGTTACAAAGACATGCACTGACACCGAGTAACAAAGACATACAATTACACCAAGTAACAAAGACACACACTTACACCAAGTAACACAGCCATACACTGACACCAAGTAACAAAGACATACACTGTTAACCAGTAACACAGACAGACAGTTACACCAAGTAACAAAGACATACACTGATACCAAGTAACACAGACACACACTTACACCAAGTAACACAGACACACACTTACACCAAGTAACAAAGACATACACTGACACCAAGTAACAAAGACATACACTTACACCAAGTAACACAGACATACACTGACACCAAGTCACAAAGACATGCACTGATACCAAGTAACAAAGACATACAATTACACCAAGTAACAAAGACACACACATACACCAAGTAACACAGACATACACTGACACCATGTAACAAAGACATGCACTGACACCCAGTAACACAGACACACACTTACACCAAGTAACAAAGATATACACTGATACCCAGTAACACTGACACACACTTACACCAAGTAACAAAGACAAACACTGACACCAAGTAACAAAGACAGACACTGATACCCAGTAACACAGACACACACTTACACCAAGTAACAAAGACATACACTTACACCAAGTAACACAAACACACACTTACACCAAGTTACAAAGACATACACTGACACCAAGTAACAAAGACATACAATTACACCAAGTAACAAAGACATACACTGATACCAAGTAACACAGACACACACTTACACCAAGTAACACAGACACACACTTACACCAAGTAACAAAGACATACACTGACACCACGTAACAAAGACATACACTTACACCAGGTAACACAGACATACACTGACAACAAGTAACAAAGACATACAATTACACCAAGTAACAAAGACACACACTTACACCAAGTAGCACAGACATACACTGACACCATGTAACAAAGACATGCACTGATACCCAGTAACACAGACACACACTTACATCAAGTAACAAAGACATACACTGATACCTAGTAACACAGACTCACACTTACACCAAGTAACAAAGACATACACTGACACCAAGTCACAAAGACACACACTGACACGCAGTAACAAAGACATACACTGACACCAAGTCACTAAGACATACGCTGATACCAAGTAACAAAGACATACAATTACACCAAGTAACAAAGACACACACTTACACCAAGTAACAAAGACATACACTGATACCAAGTAACACAGAAACACACTTACACCAAGTAACAAAGATATACACTGACACTAATTAACAAAGACATACACTTTCACCACGTAACACAGACATACACTGACACCAAGTAAAAAAGACATACAATTACACCAAGTAACAAAGACACACACTTACACCAAGTAAAACAGACATACTCGGATACCACGTAACAAAGACATGCAGTGATACCCAGTAACACAGACATACACTGACACCAAGTAACAAAGAATTACACTGACACCAAGAAACAAAGACAGACACTGATACCCAATAACACAGACACACACTTACACCAAGTAACAAAGACATACACTGACACCCAGTAACAAAGACGTACACTGACACCAAGTCACAAAGACATACACTGATACCCAGTAACACAGACACTCACTTACACCAAGCAACAAAGACAATCACTGACACCAAGTAACAAAGACATCCACAGACACCAAGAAACAAAGACATACAATTACACCAAGTAGCACAGACACATACTGACACCCAGTAACACAAACAAACACACACTGACACCCAGTAGCATAGAGAAACACTGACACACAGTAACAAAGACATACACAGACAGACACTGACACCAAGTAACAAAGACTAACAGAGACAAACACTGACACCAAGTCACAAAGACATACACTGACACCCAGTAACAAAGACATACACTGACACCAAGTCACAAAGACATACACTGATACCCAGTAACACAGACACACACTTCCACAAAGTAACAAAGACAAACACTTACACCAAGTAACAAAGAGATACAATTACACCAAGTAACAAAGACACACACTTACACCAAGCATCACAGACATACACTGACACCAAGTAACAAAGACATACACTGTTACCCAGTAACACAGACACACACTTACACCAAGTAACAAAGACATACACTGATAGCAAGTAACACAGACACACACGTACACCAAGTAACAGAGACACACACTTACACCAAGCAACAGAGACATACACTGACACCAAGTAACAAAGACACACACTTACATCACTTAACACAGACATACACTGACACCAAGTAACAAAGAAATACAATTACACCAAGTAACAAAGACACACACTTACACCACGTAACACAGACATACACTGACACCATGTAACAAAGAAATGCATTGACACCAAGAATCAAAGACATACACTGATACCAAGTAACACAGACACACACTTACACCAAGTAACACAGAAACACACTTACACCAAGTAACAAAGACATACACTGACACTAATTAAAAAAGACATACACTTTCACCACGTAACACAGACATACACTGACACCAAGTAAAAAAGACATACAATTACACCAAGTAACGAAGACACACACTTACACCAAGTAAAGCAGACATACTCTGATACCACGTAACATAGACATGCAGTGATACCCAGTAACACAGACATACACTGACACCAAGTAACAAAGAATTACACTGACACCAAGAAACAAAGACATACACTGATACCCAATAACACAGACACACAATTACACCAAGTAACAAAGACATACACTGACACCCAGTAACAAAGACGTACACTGACACCAAGTCATAAAGACATACACTGATCCCCAGTAACACAGACACTCACTTACACCAAGTAACAAAGTCAGTCACTGACACCAAGTAACAAAGACATCCACAGACACCAAGAAACAAAGACATACAATTACACCAAGTAGCACAGACACATACTGACACCCAGTAACACAAACAAACACACACTGACACCCAGTAACATAGAGAAACACTGACACACAGTAACAAAAACATACACAGACAGACACAGACACCAAGTAACAAAGACTAACAGAGACAAACACTGACACCAAGTCACAAAGACATACACTGACACCCAGTAACAAAGACATACACTGACACCAAGTCACAAAGACATACACTGATACCCAGTAACACAGACACACACTTCCACAAAGTAACAAAGACAAACACTGACACCAAGTAACAAAGACATACACTTACACAAAATAACACAGACATACACAGACACCAAGTAACAAAGACATACAATTACACCAAGTAACAAAGACACACACTTACACCAAGCATCACAGACATACACTGACACCAAGTAACAAAGCCAAACACTGTTACCCAGTAACACAGACACACACTTACACCAAGTAAAAAAGACACACACTTACATCAAGCAACAGAGACATACACTGACACCAAGTAACAAAGACACACACTTACATCACGTAACACAGACATACACTGACACCAAGTAACACAGACATACAATTACACCAAGTAAGAAAGACACACACTTACACCACGTAACACAGACATACACTGACACCATGTAACAAAGAAATGCATTGACACCAAGAAACAAAGACATACACTGATACCCAGTAACACATACACACACTTACACCAAGTAACAAAGACATACACTGACACCCAGTAACACAGACATACAATAAACACCAAGTAACAAAGACATACAATGACACCAAGAAACAAAGACATACACTGACACCAAGAAACAAAGACATACACTGATACCCAGTAACACAGACACACACTTACACCAAGTAACAAAGACATACACTGACACCCAGTAACAAAGACATACACTGACACCAAGTCTCAAAGCCATACACTGATACCCAGTAACACAGACACACACTTACACCAAGTACCAAAGACAAACACTGACACCAAGTAACAAAGACAACCACTGACACCAAGAATCAAAGACATACACTTACACCAAGTAACACAGACACACACTGACACCCAGTAACACAAAGAAACACACACTGACACCCAGTAACATAGAGAAACGCTGACACACAGTAACAAACACATACACAGACAGACACTGACACCAAGTAACAAAGACTAACAGAGACACACACTGACACCAAGTCACAAAGACATACACTGACACCCAGTAACAGAAACATACACAGACACCAAGTCACAAAGACATACACTGATACCCAGTAACACAGACACACACTTCCACAAAGTAACAAAGACAAACACTGACACCAAGTAACAAAGACATACACTTACAACAAGTAACAAAGACACACACTTACACCAAGCAACACAGACATATCCTGACACCAAGCAACAAGGACATACACTGACACCCAGTAACACAGACACAAACACACACCAAGTAACAACGACATACATTGACACCAAGTAACAAAGACATACACTGATACCCAGTAACACAGACGCACACTTACACCAAGTAACAAAGACACACACTTACACCAAGTAACATAGACATACACTGACACCAAGTAACAAAGACATACACTGACACCAAGAAACAAAGACATAAACTGACACCCAGTAACCAAGACATACACTGACACAAAGTCACAAAGACATACAGTGACACCCAGTAACACAGACGTACACTGACACCAAGTTACAAAGACATACACTGACACCAAGTAACAAAGACATACATTGATTCCCAGTAACACAGACACACACTTACACCAAGTAACAAAGACATACACTGACAGCAAGTAAAAAAGACATACACTTACACCAAGTAACACAGACATACACTGACACCAAGTAACAAAACATACAATTACACCAAGTAACAAAGACACACACTTACACCAAGTAACGCAGACATACACTGACACCAAGTAACAAAGACAAACAGTGTTACCCGGTAACACAGACACACACTTACACCAAGTAACAAAGACATACACTGATGCCAAGTAACACAGACACACACTTACACCAAGTAACACAGACATACAATGACACCAAGTAACAAAGACATACAATTACACCAAGTCACAAAGACACACACTAACAACAAGTAACACAGACATACACTGACACCATGTAACAAAGACATGCACTGATACCAAGTAACACAGACACACACTTACACCCAGTAACAAAGACATACACTTACACCAAGTCACAAAGACATACACTGATACCCAGTAACACAGACATACACTAAACACCAAGTAACAAAGACATACACTGACAAGAAGAAACAAAGACATACACTTACACAAAATAACACAGACATACACTGACACCAAGTAACAAAGACATACACTGACACCAAGTAACAAAGACGTACAATTACACCAAGTAACACAGACATACACTGACACCAAGTAACAAAGACATA
Organism: Heterodontus francisci; assembly: GCF_036365525.1. Lineage (NCBI taxonomy): Eukaryota > Metazoa > Chordata > Chondrichthyes > Heterodontiformes > Heterodontidae > Heterodontus > Heterodontus francisci. The sequence continues at coordinate 1,601,735 of NW_027141550.1, forward strand.
CACTGTTACCCATTAACACAGACACACACTTACACCAAGTAACAAAGACATAAACTGATACCAAGTAACACAGACACACACTTACACCAAGTAACACAGACATACACTGATACCCAGTAACAAAGACATACACTTACACAAAGTAACACAGACATACACTGACACCAAGTAACAAAGACATACACTTACACCAAGTAACAAAGACACACACTTACACCAAGCAACACAGACATACACTGACACCCAGCAACACAGACACACACATACACCAAGTAACAACGACATACACTGACACCAAGTAACAAAGACATACACTGATACCCTGTAACACAGACACACACTTACACCAAGTAACAAAGACACACACTTACACCAAGTAACACAGACATACACTGACACCAAGTAACAAAGACATACACTGACACCAAGTAACAATGACATAAACTGACACCCAGTAACAAAGACATACACTGACACAAAGTCACAAAGACATACAGTGACACCCAGTAACACAGACAGACACTGATACCCAGTAACAGAGACACACACTTACACCAAGTAACAAAGACATACACTGACACCAAGTAACAAAGACATACACTTACACCAAGTAACACAGACATACACTGACACCAAGTAACAAAGACATACAATTACACCAAGTAACAAAGACACACGCTTACACCAAGTAACACAGACACACACTGACACCAAGTAACAAAGACATTCACTGATACCCAGTAACACAAACACTCACTTACACCAAGTAACAAAGACATACACTGACACCAAGTAACAAAGACATACACTGTTACCCAGTAACACAGACACACACTTAAGCCAAGTAACAAAGACATACACTGATACCAAGTAACACAGACACACACTTACACCAAGTAACACAGACACACACTTACACCAAGTAACAAAGATATACACTGATACCCAGTAACACAGACACACTATTACACGAAGTAACACAGACATACACTGACACCACGTAACAAAGACATACGCTGATACCCAGTAACACAGACACACACTTACACCAAGGAACAAAGACAGACACTGATACCCAGTAACACACACACACTTACACCAAGTAACAAAGACATACACTGACATCAAGTAACAAAGACATATACTGACACCCAGTAACACAGACACATACGGACACCAAGTAACAAAGACACACACTTACACCAAGTAACACAGACACACACTGACACCAAGTAACACAGACACACATTTACACCAAGTAACAAAGACGTACACTGACAACAAGTAACAAAGACATACACTTACCCCAAGTAACAAAGACATACACTGACACCAAGTAACAAAGACATACACTGACACCCATTAACAAAGACATACACTGACACCCAGTAACACAGACACACACGGACACCAAGTAACAAAGACACACACTTACAGCAAGTAACACAGACACACACTGACACCCAGTAACACAAACAAACACACTGACACCAAGTGACTCAGACATACACTGACACCAAGAAACAAAGACATACACTGACACAAAGTAACAAAGACATACAATTACACCAAGTAACAAAGACACACACTTGCACCAAGTAACACAGACGTACACTGACACCAAGTAACAAAGACATACACTGTTACCCAATAACACAGACACACACTTACACCAAGTAACAAAGACATACAATGAAAGCAAGTAACACAGACACACACTTACACCAAGTAACACAGGCACACACTTACACCAAGAAACAAAGACATACACTGACACCAAGTAACAAAGACATGCACTGACACCAAGTAACAAAGACATACACTTACACCAAGTAACACAGACATACACTGAGACCAAGTAACAAAGACATACAATTACACCAAGTAACAAAGACACACACTTACACCAAGTAACACAGACATACACTGACACCAAGTAACAAAGACATACACTGTTACCCAGTAACACAGATACACACTTACATCAAGTAACAAAGACATACACTGATACCAAGTAACACAGACACACACTTACACCAACTAACACAAACACTCACTTACACCAAGTAACAAAGACATACACTGACACCAAGTAACAAAGAGATACAATTACACCAAGTAACAAAGACACACACTTACACCAAGTAGCACAGACATACACTGACACCAAGTAACAATGACATACACTGTTACCCAGTAACACAGACACACACTTACACCTATTAACAAAGACATACAATGATACCAAGTAACACAGAAACACACTTACACCAAGTAACACAGACACACACTTACACCAAGTAACAAAGGCATACACTGACGCCAAGTAACAAAGACATACACTTACACCAAGTAACGAAGACACACACTTACACCAAGTAACACAGACATACACTGTCACCATGTAGCAAAGACATTCACTGATACCCAATAACGCAGACTTTCACTGACACCAAGTATTTTGAAACACACTGACACCAAGTAACAATGACATACACTGATACCCCGTAACACAGACACACACTTACACCAAGTAACAAAGACATACACTGACACCAAGTCACACAGACACACAGACACCCAGTAACAAAGACATACATTGACACCAAGTCACAAAGATATACACTGATACCCAGTAACACAGACACACACTTACACCAAGTAACAAAGACAGACACTGATACCCAGTAACACACACACACTTACACCAAGTAACAAAGACATACACTGACATCAAGTAACAAAGACATAAACTGACACCCAGTAACACAGACACACACGGACACCAAGTAACAAAGACACACACTTACACCAAGTAACACAGACACACACTGACACCAAGTAACACAGACACACATTTACACCAAGTAACAAAGACATACACTGACACCAAGTAACAAAGACATACACTTACACAAAGTAACAAAGACATACACTGACACCAAGTAACAAAGACATACACTGATACCCATTAACAAAGACACACACTTACACCAAGTAACAAAGACATACACTGACACCCAGTAACAAAGACATACACTGACACCCAGTAACACAGACACACACGGACACCAAGTAACAAAGACACACACTTACAGCAAGTAACACAGACACACACTGACACCCAGTAACACAAACAAACACACTGACACCAAGTGACTCAGACATACACTGACACCAAGTAACAAAGACATACAATTACACCAAGTAACAAAGACATACAATTACACCAAGTAACAAAGACACACACTTACACCAAGTAACAAAGACATAAACTGACACCCAGTAACACAGACACACACGGACACCAAGTAACAAAGACACACACTTACACCAAGTAACAAAGACATACAATGAAAGCAAGTAACACAGACACTCACTTACACCAAGTAACACAGGCGCACACTTACACCAAGTAACAAAGACATACACTGACACCAAGTAACAAAGACATACACTGACACCAAGTAACAAAGACATACACTTACACCAAGTAACACAGACATACACTGTCACCATGTAGCAAAGACATTCACTGATACCCAGTAACACAGACACACACTTACACCAAGTAACAAAGATATACACTGATACCCAGTAACACAGACACACACTTACACCAAGTAACAAAGACATACACTGAAACCAAGGAACAAAGACATACACTGACACCAAGTCACAAAGACAGACACTGACACACAGTAACAAAGACAAACACTGACACCAAGTAACGAAGACAGATACTGACACCAAGTAACAAAGACATACATTGTTAGCCAGTAACACAGACGCACACTTACACCAAGTAACAAAGACATACAATGAAAGCAAGTAAGACAGACACACACTTACACCAAGTAACACAGGCACACACTTACACCAAGTAACAAAGACATACACTGACACCAAGTAACGAAGACAGACACTGACACCAAGTAACAAAGACATACACTGTTTGCCAGTAACACAGACACACACTTACACCAAACAACAAAGACATACAATGAAAGCAAGTAAGACAGACACACACTTACACCAAGTAACACAGGCACACACTTACATCAAGTAACAAAGACATACACTGACACCAAGTAACAAAGACATACACTTACACCAAGTAACACAGACATACACTGACACCAAGTGACAAAGACATACAATTACACCAAGTAACAAAGACACACACTTACACCAAGTAACACAGACATACACTGTTACCCAGTAACACAGATACACACTTACATCAAGTAACAAAGACATACACTGATACCAAGTAACACAGACACACGCTTACACCAAGTAACACAAACACTCACTTACACCAAGTAACAAAGACAAACACTGACACAAAGTAACAAAGAGATACAATTACACCAAGTAACAAAGACACACACTTACACCAAGTAACACAGACATACACTGACACCAAGTAACAATGACATACACTGATACCCAGTAACACAGACACACACTTACACCAAGTAACAAAGACTTACAATGATACCAAGTAACACAGAAACACACTTACACCAAGTAACACAGACACACACTGACATCAAGTAACAAAGACATACACTTACACCAAGTAATACAGACATACATTGACACCAAGTAACAAAGACATACAATTACACCAAGTAACAAAGACACACACTTACACCAAGTAACACAGACATACACTGTCACCATGTAGCAAAGACATTCACTGATACCCAGTAACACAGACACACACTTTCACCAAGTAACAAGGATATACACTGATACCCAGTAACACAGACACACACTTACACCAAGTCACAAAGACAGACACTGACACACAGTAACAAAGACAAACACTGACACCACGTACCGAAGACAGACACTGACACCCAGTAACAAAGACAGACACGGACACCAAGTCACAAAGACATACACTGACACCAAGTAACAAGACATACACTTACACCAAGTAACACAGACATACAATGACATCAAGTAACAAAGACATACAATTACACCAAGTAACAAAGACACACACTTGCACCAAGTAACACAGACATACACTGACAACAAGTAACAAAGACATACACTGAAACCAAGTAACTCAGACACACACTGACACCAAGTAACACAGACATTCACTGACAAGAAGTAACAAAGACATACACTGATACACAGTAACACAGTCACACACTGGGCGGCACATTGGCACAGTGGTTAGCAGCCTCACAGCTCCAGGGACCCGGGCTCGATTCTGGGTACTGCCTGTGCGGAGTTTGCAAGTTCTCGCTGTGTCTGCGTGGATTTCCTCCAGGTGCTCCGGTTCCTCCCACATGCCAAAGACTTGCAGGTTGATAGGTTAATTGGCCATTATAAATTGCCCCTAGTATAGGTAGGTGGTAGGGAAATATATAGGGACAGATGGGGATGTGATATGAATACGGGATTAGTGTAGGATTAGTATAAATGGGCGGTTGATGGTCGGCACAGTCTCGGTTGGCCGAAGGGCATGTTTAAGTGCTCCATCTCTAAACTAAACTAAATACTGACACCTAGTGTCACTGACACACACTGACACCAAGTAACACAGACATACAGTTACACCAAGTAACACAAACACTCACTTACATCAAGTAACAAAGACATACACTGACACCAAGTAACAAAGAGATACAATTACACCAAGTAACAAAGACACACACTTACACCAAGTAACACAGACATACACTGACACCAAGTAACAATGACATACACTGTTACCCAGTAACACAGACACACACTTTCACCAAGTAACAAAGACATACAATGATACCAAGTAACACAGAAACACACTTACACCAAGTAACACAGACACACACTTACACCAAGTAACAAAGACATACACTGACGCCAAGTAACAAAGACATACACTTACACCAAGTAATACAGACATACATTGACACCAAGTAACAAAGACATACAATTACACCAAGTAACAAAGACACACACTTACACCAAGTAACACAGACATACACTGTCACCATGTAGCAAAGACATTCACTGATACCCAGTAACACAGACACACACTTACACCAAGAAACAAAGATATACAATGATACCCAGTAACACAGACAAACACTTACACCAAGTCACAAAGACAGACACTGACACACAGTAACAAAGACAAACACTGACACCAAGTAACGAAGACAGACACTGACACCCAGTAACAAAGACAGACACTGACACCAAGTCACAAAGACATACACTGACACCAAGTAACAAAGACATACACTTACACCAAGTAACACAGACATGCAATGACATCAAGTAACAAAGACATACAATTACATCCAGTAGCAAAGACATACACTGATACCAAGTAACACAGACACACAGTTACACCAAGTAACACAAACACTCACTTACACCAAGTAACAAAGACATACACTGACACCAAGTAACAAAGAGATACAATTACACCAAGTAACACAGACACACACTTTCACCAAGTAACAAAGACATACAATGATACCAAGTAACACAGAAACACACTTACACCAAGTAACACAGACACACACTTACACCAAGTAACAAAGACATACAATGACGCCAAGCAACAAAGACATACACTTACACCAAGTAATACAGACATACATTGAGACCAAGTAACAAAGACATACAATTACAGCAAGTAACAAAGACACACACTTACACCAAGTAACAAAGACATACACTGACATCAAGTAACAAAGACATACACTTACACCAAGTAATACAGACATACATTGACTCCAAGTAACAAAGACATACAATTACACCAAGTAACAAAGACACACACTTACACCAAGTAACACAGACACACTGTCACCAAGTAACAAAGATATACACTGATACCCAGTAACACAGACACACACTTACACCAAGTCACAAAGACAGACACTGACACACAGTAACAAAGACAAACACTGACACCAAGAAACGAAGACAGACACTGACACCCAGTAACAAAGACAGACACTGACACCAAGTCACAAAGACATACACTGACACCAAGTAACAAAGACATTCACTTACACCAAGTAACACAGACATACAATGACATCAAGTAACAAAGACATACAATTACACCAAGTAACAAAGACACACACTTGCACCAAGTAACACAGACATACACTGACACCAAGCAACAAAGACATACACTGAAACCAAGTAACTCAGACACACACTGACACCAAGTAACACAGACATTCACTGACACCAAGTAACAAAGACATACACTGATACCCAGTAACACAGACACACACTGGGCGGCACATTGGCACAGTGGTTAGCAGCCTCACAGCTCCAGGGACCCGGGCTCGATTCTGGGTACTGCCTGTGCGGAGTTTGCAAGTTCTCCCTGTGTCTGCGTGGATTTCCTCCGGGTGCTCCGGTTTCCTCCCACAGGCCAAAGACTTGCAGGTTGATAGGTTAATTGGCCATTATAAATTGCCCCTAGTATAGGTAGGTGGTAGGGAAATATATAGGGACAGATGGGGATGTGATATGAATACGGGATTAGTGTAGGATTAGGATAAATGGGTGGTTGATGGTCGGCACAGTCTCGGTTGGCCGAAGGGCCTGTTTAAGTGCTCTATCTCTAAACTAAACAAAATACTGACACCTAGTGTCACTGACACACACTGACATCAAGTAACAAAGACATACACTGATACCCAGTAACACAGACACACACTTACACCAAGTAACACAGACATACACTGACACCAAGTAACAAAGTCATACACTGTTACCCAGTAACACAGATACACACTTACATCAAGTAACAAAGACATACACTGATACCATGTAACACAGACACACACTTACACCAAGTAACACAAACACTCACTTACACCAAGTAACAATGACATACACTGACACCAAGTAACAAAGAGATACAATTACACCAAGGAACAAAGACACACACTTACACCAAGTAACACAGACATACACTGACACCAAGTAACAATGACATACACTGTTACCCAGTAACACAGACACTCACTTTCACCAAGTAACAAAGATATACACTGACGCCAAGTAACAAAGACATACACTTACACCAAGTAATACAGACAAACATTGACACCAAGTAACAAAGACATACAATTACAGCAGGTAACAAAGACACACACTTACACCAAGTAACACAGACATACACTGTCACCATGTAGCAAAGACATTCACTGATACCCAGTAACACAGACACACACTTACACCAAGTAACAAAGATATACACTGATACCCAGTAACACAGACACACACTTACACCAAGTAACAAAGACATACACTGAAACCAAGTAACAAAGACATACACTGACACCAAGTCACAAAGACAGACACTGACACACAGTAACAAAGACAAACACTGACACCAAGTAACGAAGACAGACAATGACACCAAGTAACAAAGACATACACTTTGACCCAGTAACATAGACACACACTTACACCAAGTAACAAAGACATACAATGAAAGCAAGTAACACAGACACACACTTATACCAAGTAACACAGGCACACACTTACACCAAGTAACAAAGACATACACTGACACCAAGTAACAAAGACATACACTGACACCAAGTCACAAAGACATACACTGACACCAAGTAACAAAGACATACACTTACACCAAGTAACACAGACATACAATGACATCAAGAAACAAAGACATACAATTACACCAAGTAACAAAGACACACACTTGCACCAAGTAACACAGACATACACTGACACCAAGTAACAAAGACATACGCTGTTACCCAGTAACACAGACACACACTTCCACCAAGTAACAAAGACATACACTGATACACAGTAACAAAGACATGCACTGCCACCCAATAACAAAGACAGACACTGATAAACAGTAAGACAGACACTCACTTACACCAAGTAACAAAGACATACACTGACACCAAGTAACAAAGACATACACATACACCAAGTAACAAAGACATACACTGACACCAAGTAACAAAGACATACACTGATACCCAGTAACACAGACACACACTTACACCAAGTAACAAAGACATACACTGATACCCAGTAACACAGACACACACTTACACCAAGTAACAGAGACATAAACTGACACCAAGTAACAAAGACATACACTGATACCCAGAAACACAGATACACACTTACACCAAGTAACAAAGACATACACTGACACCAAGTCACAAAGACACACACTGACACCCAATAAGAAAGACTTACACTGACACCAAGTATTTTGAAACACACTGACACCAAGTAACAATGAGATGCACTGATACCCAGTAACACAGACACACACTTACACCAAGTAACAAAGACATACACTGACACCAAGTCACACAGACACACACTGACACCCAGTAACAAAGACATACAATGACACCAAGTCACAAAGACATACACTGATACCCAGTAACACAGACACACAATTACACCAAGTAACACAGATATACACTGACACCAAGTAACAAAGACATTCACTGATACCCAGTAACACACACACACTTACACCAAGTAACAAAGACATACACTGACATCAAGTAACAAAGACATAAACTGACACCCAGTAACACAGACACACACGGACACCAAGTAACAAAGACATACACTTACACCAAGTAACACAGACACACACTGACACCCAGTAACAAAGACACATATTTACACCAAGTAACAAAGACAGACACTGACACCCAGTAACAAAGACATACAATGACACCAAGTCACAAAGACATACACTGATACCCAGTAACACAGACACACAATTACACCAAAGTAACACAGACATACACTGACACCAAGTAACAAAGACATACACTGATACCCAGTAACACACACACACTTACACCAAGTAACAAAGACATACACTGACATCAAGTAACAAAGACATAAACGGACACCCAGTAACACAGACACACACGGACACCAAGTAACAAAGACACACACTTACACCAAGTAACACAGACACACACTGACACCCAGTAACACAGACACACATTTACACCAAGTAACAAAGACATACACTGACACCAAGTAACAAAGCCATACACTGATACCCAGTAACACAGACACACACTTACACCAAGTAACCAAGACATACACAGACACCAAGTCACAAAGACAGACACTGACACACAGTAACAAAGACAAACACTGACACCAAGTAACGAAGACAGACACTGACACCAAGTAACAAAGACATACACTGTTACCCAGTAACACAGACACACACTTAAACCCAGTAACTCAGACACACACTTACACCAAGTAACAAAGACTTACAATGATACCAAGTAACACAGAAACACGCTTACACCAAATAACACAGACACACACTTACACCAAGTAACAAAGACATACACTGACACCAAGTAACAAAGACATACACTTACACCAAGTAATACAGACATACATTGACACCAAGTAACAAAGACATACAATTACACCAAGTAACAAAGACACACACTTACACCAAGTAACACAGACATACACTGTCACCATGTAGCAAAGACATTCACTGATACCCAGTAAGACAGACACACACTTACACCAAGTAACAAAGATATACAATGATACCCAGTAACACAGACACACACTTACACCAAGTCACAAAGACAGACACTGACACACAGTAACAAAGACAAACACTGACACCAAGTAACGAAGACAGACACTGACACCCAGTAACAAAGACAGACACTGACACCAAGTCACAAAGACATGCACTGACACCAAATAACAAAGACATACACTTACACCAAGTAACACAGACATACAATGACATCAAGTAACAAAGACATACAATTACACCAAGTAACAAAGACACACACTTGCACCAAGTAACACAGACATACACTGACACCATGTAACAAAGACATACACTGTTACCCAGTAACACAGGCACACACTTACACCAAGTAACAAAGACACAGACTTACACCAAGTAACACAGACACACACTGACACCCAGAAACACAAACAAACACACTGACACCAAGTGACTCAGACATACACTGACACCAAGTAACAAAGACATACACTGACACCAAGTAACAAAGAAATACAATTACACCAAGTAACAAAGACACACACTTACACCAAGTAACACAGACATACACTGACACCAAGTAACAAAGACATACACTGTTACCCAGTAACACAGACACACACTTACTCCAAGTAACAAAGACATACAATGAAAGCAAGTAACACAGACACACACTTACACCAATTAACACAGGCACACACTTACACCAAGTAACAAAGACATACACTGACACCAAGTAACAAAGACATACACTGACACCAAGTAACAAAGACATACACTTACACCAAGTAACAACGACATACACTGTTACCCAGTAACACAGACACACACTTACACCAAGTAACAAAGACATACACTGACACCAAGTCACAGAGACACACTCTGACACCCAGTAACAAAGACTTACACTGACACCAAGTATTTTGAAACACACTGACACCAAGTAACAATGACATGCACTGATACCCAGTAACACAGACACACACTTACACCAAGTAACAAAGACATACACTGACACCAAGTCACACAGACACACACTGACACCCAGTAACAAAGACATACACTGACACCAAGTCACAAAGACATACACTGATACCCAGTAACACAGACACACAATTACACCAAGTAACACAGACATTCACTGACACCAAGTAACAAAGACATACACTGATACCCAGTAACACAGACACACACTTATAACAAGTAACAAAGACAGACACTGATACCCAGTAACACACACACACTTACTCCAGGTAACAAAGACATACACTGTCATCAAGTAACAAAGACGTAAACTGACACCCAGTAACACAGACACACACGGACACCAAGTAACAAAGACACACACTTACACCAAGTAACACAGACACACACTGACACCCAGTAACACAGACACACATTTACACCAAGTAACAAAGACAGACACTGATACCCAGTAACAAAGACATACAATGACACCAAGTCACAAAGACATACACTGATACCAAGTAACACAGACACACAATTACACCAAGTAACACAGACATACACTGACACCAAGTAACAAAGACATACACTGATACCCAGTAACACACACACACTTACACCAAGTAACAAAGACATACACTGACATCAAGTAACAAAGACATAAACTGACACCCAGTAACACAGACACACACGGACACCAAGTAACAAAGACACACACATACACCAAGTAACACAGACACACACTGACACCCAGTAACACAGACACACAATTACACCAAGTAACAAAGACATACACTGACACCAAGTAACAAAGACATACACTGATACCCAGTAACACAGACACACACTTACACCAAGTAACAAAGACATACACAGACACCAAGTCACAAAGACAGACACTGACACACAGTAACAAAGACAAACACTGACACCAAGTACAGAAGACAGACACTGACACCAAGTAACAAAGACATACACTGTTACCCAGTAACACAGACACACACTTAAACCCAGTAACTCAGACACACACTTACACCAAGTAACAAAGACTTACAATGATACCAAGTAACACAGAAACACGCTTACACCAAGTAACACAGACACACACTTACACCAAGTAACAAAGACATACACTGACACCAAGTAACAAAGACATACACTTACACCAAGTAATACAGGCATACATTGACACCAAGTAACAAAGACATACAATTACACCAAGTAACAAAGACACACACTTACACCAAGTAACACAGACATACATTGACACCAAGTAACAAAGACATACAATTACACCAAGTAACAAAGACACACACTTACACCAAGTAACACAGACATACACTGTCACCATGTAGCAAAGACATTCACTGATACCCAGTAACACAGACACACACTTACACCAAGTAACAACGATATACAATGACACCAAGTCACAAAGACATACACTGATACCAAGTAACACAGACACACAATTACACCAAGTAACACAGACATACACTGACACCAAGTAACAAAGACATACTCTGATACCCAGTAACACACACACACTTACACCAAGTAACAAAGACATACACTGACATCAAGTAACAAAGACATAAACTGACACCCAGTAACACAGACACACACGGACACCAAGTAACAAAGACACACACATACACCAAGTAACACAGACACACACTGACACCCAGTAACACAGACACACAATTACACCAAGTAACAAAGACATACACTGACACCAAGTAACAAAGACATACACTGATACCCAGTAACACAGACACACACTTACACCAAGTAACAAAGACATACACAGACACCAAGTCACAAAGACAGACACTGACACACAGTAACAAAGACAAACACTGACACCAAGTACAGAAGACAGACACTGACACCAAGTAACAAAGACATACACTGTTACCCAGTAACACAGACACACACTTAAACCCAGTAACTCAGACACACACTTACACCAAGTAACAAAGACTTACAATGATACCAAGTAACACAGAAACACGCTTACACCAAGTAACACAGACACACACTTACACCAAGTAACAAAGACATACACTGACACCAAGTAACAAAGACATACACTTACACCAAGTAATACAGGCATACATTGACACCAAGTAACAAAGACATACAATTACACCAAGTAACAAAGACACACACTTACACCAAGTAACACAGACATACACTGTCACCATGTAGCAAAGACATTCACTGATACCCAGTAACACAGACACACACTTACACCAAGTAACAACGATATACAATGATACCCAGTAACACAGACACACACTTACACCAAGTCACAAAGACAGACACTGACACACAGTAACAAAGACAAACACTGACACCAAGTAACGAAGACAGACACTGACACCCAGTAACAAAGACAGACACTGACACCAAGTCACAAAGACATACACTTACACCAAGTAACACAGACATACACTGACACCAAGTGACAAAGACATACAATTACACCAAGTAACAAAGACACACACCTACACCAAGTAACACAGACATACACTGACACCAAGTAACAAAGACATACACTGTTACCCAGTAACACAGATACACACTTACATCAAGTAACAAAGACATACACTGATACCAAGTAACACAGACACTCACTTACACCAAGTAACACAAACACTCACTTACACCAAGTAACAAAGACAAAAACTGACACAAAGTAACAAAGAGATACAATTACACCAAGTAACAAAGACACACACTTACACCAAGTAACACAGACATACACTGACACCAAGTAACAATGACATACACTGATACCCAGTAACACAGACACACACTTACACCAAGTAACAAAGACTTACAATGATACCAAGTAACACAGAAATACACTTACACCAAGTAACACAGACACACACTTACACCAAGTAACAAAGACATACACTGACATCAAGTAACAAAGAGATACACTTACACCAAGTAATACAGACATACATTGACACCAAGTAAGAAAGACATACAATTACACCAAGTAACAAAGACACACACTTACACCAAGTAACACAGACATACACTGTCACCATGTAGCAAAGACATTCACTGATACCCAGTAACACAGACACACACTTACACCAAGAAACAAAGATATACAATGATACCCAGTAACACAGACACACACTTACACCAAGTCACAAAGACAGACACTGACACACAGTAACAAAGACAAACACTGACATCAAGTAACGAAGACAGACACTGACACCCAGTAACAAAGACAGACACTGACACCAAGTCACAAAGACATACACTGACACCAAGTAACAAAGACATACACTTACACCAAGTAACACAGACATACAATGACATCAAGTAACAAAGACATACAATTACATCAAGTAACAAAGACATACACTGATACCAAGTAACACAGACACACAGTTACACCAAGTAACACAAACACTCACTTACACCAAGTAACAAAGACATACACTGACACCAAGTAACAAAGAGATACAATTACACCAAGTAACACAGACACACATTTTCACCAAGTAACAAAGACATACAATGATACCAAGTAACACAGAAACACACTTACACCAAGTAACACAGACACACACTTACACCAAGTAACAAAGACATACACTGACGCCAAGCAACAAAGACATACACTTACACCAAGTAATACAGACATACATTGAGACCAAGTAACAAAGACATACAATTACAGCAAGTAACAAAGACACACACTTACACCAAGTAACAAAGACATACACTGACATCAAGTAACAAAGACATACACTTACACCAAGTAATACAGACATACATTGACACCAAGTAACAAAGACATACAATTACACCAAGTAACAAAGACACACACTTACACCAAGTAACACAGACATACACTGTCACCATGTAGCAAAGACATTCACTGATACCCAGTAACACAGACACACACTTACACCAAGTAACAAAGACATACAATGAAAGCAAGTAACAAAGACATACACTGACACCAAGTAACAAAGACATACACTTACACCAAGTAACAACGACATACACTGTTACCCAGTAACACAGACACACACTTACACCAAGTAACAAAGACATACACTGACACCAAGTCACAAAGACACACTCTGACACCCAGTAACAAAGACTTACACTGACACCAAGTATTTTGAAACACACTGACACCAAGTAACAATGACATGCACTGATACCCAGTAACACAGACACACACTTACACCAAGTAACAAAGACATACACTGACACCAAGTCACACAGACACACACTGACACCCAGTAACAAAGACATACACTGACACCAAGTCACAAAGACATACACTGATACCCAGTAACACAGACACACAATTACACCAAGTAACACAGACATACACTGACACCAAGTAACAAAGACATACACTGATACCCAGTAACACAGACACACACTTATACCAAGTAACAAAGACAGACACTGATACCCAGTAACACACACACACTTACACCAGGTAACAAAGACATACACTGACATCAAGTAACAAAGACGTAAACTGACACCCAGTAACACAGACACACACGGACACCAAGTAACAAAGACACACACTTACACCAAGTAACACAGACACACACTGACACCCAGTAACACAGACACACATTTACACCAAGTAACAAAGACAGACACTGACACCCAGTAACAAAGACATACAATGACACCAAGTCACAAAGACATACACTGATACCAAGTAACACAGACACACAATTACACCAAGTAACACAGACATACACTGACACCAAGTAACAAAGACATACACTGATACCCAGTAACACACACACACTTACACCAAGTAACAAAGACATACACTGACATCAAGTAACAAAGACATAAACTGACACCCAGTAACACAGACACACACGGACACCAAGTAACAAAGACACATACATACACCAAGTAACACAGACACACACTGACACCCAGTAACACAGACACACAATTACACCAAGTAACAAAGACATACACTGACACCAAGTAACAAAGACATACACTGATACCCAGTAACACAGACACACACTTACACCAAGTAACAAAGACATACACAGACACCAAGTCACAAAGACAGACACTTACACACAGTAACAAAGACAAACACTGACACCAAGTAACGAAGACAGACACTGACACCAAGTAACAAAGACATACACTGTTACCCAGTAACACAGACACACACTTAAACCCAGTAACTCAGACACACACTTACACCAAGTAACAAAGACTTACAATGATACCAAGTAACACAGAAACACGCTTACACCAAGTAACACAGACACACACTTACACCAAGTAACAAAGACATACACTGACACCAAGTAACAAAGACATACACTTACACCAAGTAATACAGGCATACATTGACACCAAGTAACAAAGACATACAATTACACCAAGTAACAAAGACACACACTTACACCAAGTAACACAGACATACACTGTCACCATGTAGCAAAGACATTCACTGATACCCAGTAACACAGACACACACTTACACCAAGTAACAACGATATACAATGATACCCAGTAACACAGACACACACTTACACCAAGTCACAAAGACAGACACTGACACACAGTAACAAAGACAAACACTGACACCAAGTAACGAAGACAGACACTGACACCCAGTAACAAAGACAGACACTGACACCAAGTCACAAAGACATACACTTACACCAAGTAACACAGACATACACTGACACCAAGTGACAAAGACATACAATTACACCAAGTAACAAAGACACACACTTACACCAAGTAACACAGACATACACTGACACCAAGTAACAAAGACATACACTGTTACCCAGTAACACAGATACACACTTACATCAAGTAACAAAGACATACACTGATACCAAGTAACACAGACACACACTTACACCAAGTAACACAAACACTCACTTACACCAAGTAACAAAGACAAACACTGACACAAAGTAACAAAGAGATACAATTACACCAAGTAACAAAGACACACACTTACACCAAGTAACACAGACATACACTGACACCAAGTAACAATGACATACACTGATACCCAGTAACACAGACACACACTTACACCAAGTAACAAAGACTTACAATGATACCAAGTAACACAGAAACACACTTACACCAAGTAACACAGACACACACTTACACCAAGTAACAAAGACATACACTGACATCAAGTAACAAAGAGATACACTTACACCAAGTAATACAGACATACATTGACACCAAGTAAGAAAGACATACAATTACACCAAGTAACAAAGACACACACTTACACCAAGTAACACAGACATACACTGTCACCATGTAGCAAAGACATTCACTGATACCCAGTAACACAGACACACACTTACACCAAGTAACAACGATATACAATGATACCCAGTAACACAGACACACACTTACACCAAGTCACAAAGACAGACACTGACACACAGTAACAAAGACAAACACTGACACCAAGTAACGAAGACAGACAC
This sequence comes from Heterodontus francisci, assembly GCF_036365525.1. NCBI lineage: Eukaryota > Metazoa > Chordata > Chondrichthyes > Heterodontiformes > Heterodontidae > Heterodontus > Heterodontus francisci. Next base: position 1,619,765 of record NW_027141550.1, read on the forward strand.
TGACACCCAGTAACAAAGACAGACACTGACACCAAGTCACAAAGACATACACTTACACCAAGTAACACAGACATACACTGACACCAAGTGACAAAGACATACAATTACACCAAGTAACAAAGACACACACTTACACCAAGTAACACAGACATACACTGACACCAAGTAACAAAGACATACACTGTTACCCAGTAACACAGATACACACTTACATCAAGTAACAAAGACATACACTGATACCAAGTAACACAGACACACACTTACACCAAGTAACACAAACACTCACTTACACCAAGTAACAAAGACAAACACTGACACAAAGTAACAAAGAGATACAATTACACCAAGTAACAAAGACACACACTTACACCAAGTAACACAGACATACACTGACACCAAGTAACAATGACATACACTGATACCCAGTAACACAGACACACACTTACACCAAGTAACAAAGACTTACAATGATACCAAGTAACACAGAAACACACTTACACCAAGTAACACAGACACACACTTACACCAAGTAACAAAGACATACACTGACATCAAGTAACAAAGAGATACACTTACATCAAGTAACAAAGACATACACTGATACCAAGTAACACAGACACACAGTTACACCAAGTAACACAAACACTCACTTACACCAAGTAAGAAAGACATACACTGACACCAAGTAACAAAGAGATACAATTACACCAAGTAACACAGACACACATTTTCACCAAGTAACAAAGACATACAATGATACCAAGTAACACAGAAACACACTTACACCAAGTAACACAGACACACACTTACACCAAGTAACAAAGACATACACTGACGCCAAGCAACAAAGACATACACTTACACCAAGTAATACAGACATACATTGAGACCAAGTAACAAAGACATACAATTACAGCAAGTAACAAAGACACACACTTACACCAAGTAACAAAGACATACACTGACATCAAGTAACAAAGACATACACTTACACCAAGTAATACAGACATACATTGACACCAAGTAACAAAGACATACAATTACACCAAGTAACAAAGACACACACTTACACCAAGTAACACAGACATACACTGTCACCATGTAGCAAAGACATTCACTGATACCCAGTAACACAGACACACACTTACACCAAGTAACAAAGATATACACTGATACCCAGTAACACAGACAGACACTTACACCAAGTCACAAAGACAGACACTGACACACAGTAACAAAGACAAACACTGACACCAAGAAACGAAGACAGACACTGACACCCAGTAACAAAGACAGACACTGACACCAAGTCACAAAGACATACACTGACACCAAGTAACAAAGACATTCACTTACACCAAGTAACACAGACATACAATGACATCAAGTAACAAAGACATACAATTACACCAAGTAACAAAGACACACACTTGCACCAAGTAACACAGACATACACTGACACCAAGTAACAAAGACATACACTGAAACCAAGTAACTCAGACACACACTGACACCAAGTAACACAGACATTCACTGACACCAAGTAACAAAGACATACACTGATACCCAGTAACACAGACACACACTGGGCGGCACATTGGCACAGTGGTTAGCAGCCTCACAGCTCCAGGGACCCGGGCTCGATTCTGGGTACTGCCTGTGCGGAGTTTGCAAGTTCTCCCTGTGTCTGCGTGGATTTCCTCCGGGTGCTCCGGTTTCCTCCCACATGCCAAAGACTTGCAGGTTGATAGGTTAATTGGCCATTATAAATTGCCCCTAGTATAGGGAGGTGGTAGGGAAATATATAGGGACAGATGGGGATGTGATATGAATACGGGATTAGTGTAGGATTAGGATAAATGGGTGGTTGATTTTCGGCGCAGTCTCGGTTGGCCGAAGGGCCTGTTTAAATGCTCTATCTCTAAACTAAACTAAATACTGACACCTAGTGTCACTGACACACACTGACATCAAGTAACAAAGACATACACTGATACCCAGTAACACAGACACACACTTACACCAAGTAACACAGACATACACTGACACCAAGTAACAAAGTCATACACTGTTACCCAGTAACACAGATACACACTTACATCAAGTAACAAAGACATACACTGATACCATGTAACACAGACACACACTTACACCAAGTAACACAAACACTCACTTACACCAAGTAACAAAGACATACACTGACACCAAGTAACAAAGAGATACAATTACACCAAGTATCAAAGACACACACTTACACCAAGTAACACAGACATACACTGACACCAAGTAACAATGACATACACTGTTACCCAGTAACACAGACACACACTTTCACTAAGTAACAAAGATATACACTGACGCCAAGTAACAAAGACACAGACTTACACCAAGTAATACAGACAAACATTGACACCAAGTAACAAAGACATACAATTACAGCAAGTAACAAAGACACACACTTACACCAAGTAACACAGACATACACTGCCACCATGTAGCAAAGACATTCACTGATACCCAGTAACACAGACACACACTTACACCAAGTAACAAAGATATACACTGATACCCAGTAACACAGACACACACTTACACCAAGTAACAAAGACATACACTGAAACCAAGTAACAAAGACATACACTGACACCAAGTCACAAAGACAGACACTGACACACAGTAACAAAGACAAACACTGACACCAAGTAACGAAGACAGACACTGACACCAAGTAACAAAGACATACACTTTGACCCAGTAACACAGACACACACTTACACCAAGTAACAAAGACATACAATGAAAGCAAGTAACACAGACACACACTTACACCAAGTAACACAGGCACACACTTACACCAAGTAACAAAGACATACACTGACACCAAGTAACAAAGACATACACTGACACCAAGTCACAAAGACATACACTGACACACAGTAACAAAGACATACACTGACACCAAGTCACAAAGACATACACTGATACACAGTAACACAGTAACACACTTACACCAAGTAACACAGACATACACAGACACCAAGTAACAAAGACAGACACTGATACCCATTAATTCAGACACACACTTACACCAAGTAACAAAGACATACACTGACACCCAGTAACAAAGACATGCACTGACACCCAGAAACACAAACACACACGGACACCAAGTAACAAAGACACACACTTACACCAAGTAACACAGACGCGCACTGACACCCAGTAACACAGACACACACTTACACCAAGTAACACAGACATACAATGACACCAAGTAACAAAGACATACACTGATACCCAGTAACACAGGCACAAACTTACACCAAGTAACAAAGACATACACTTACACCAAGTAACAAAGACACACACTTACACCAAGTAACACAGAAATACACTGACACCAAGTAACAATGACAGACAATTACACCAAGTAACAAAGACATACACTTACACCAAGTATTTTGAAATACACTGACACCAAGTAACACAGACACACACTGACACCCAGCAACACAAACAAACACACTGACACCAAGTAACACAGACATACACTGATACCCAGTAACACAGGCACACACTGGAAGGCGGGTGGGGGTGGTGGGACACATTGGCGCAGTGGTTAGCACCGCAGCCTCACAGCTCCAGGGACCCGGTTTCGATTCTGGGTACTGCCTGTGCGGAGTTTGCAAGTTCTCCCTGTGTCTGCTTGAGTTTCCTCCGGGTGCTCCGGTTTCCTCCCACATGCCAAAGACTTGCAGGTTGATAGGTTAATTGGCCATCATAAATTGCCCCTAGTCTAGGTAGGTGGTAGGGAAATATATAGGGACAGGTGGGGATGTGATCGGAATACGGAATTAGTGAGGATTATCATAAATGGGTGGTTGATGGTCGGCACAGACTCGGTGGGCCGAAGGCCCTGTTTAAGTGCTGCATCTCTGAACTAAACTAAATACTGACACCTAGTGTCACAGACACACACTGACAGCCAGTAACACAAACAAACACACACTGACACCCAGTAACACAGAGAACCACTGATACACAGTAACAAAGACATTCACTGACACCAAGTAACACAGACAAACATTGACACCCAGTAACAAAGACATACACTGACACCAAGTAACAAAGACATACATAGATACCAAGTCACAAAGACATACACTGATACCCAGTAACAAAGACATACACTGACACCCAGTAACACAGACACACACCAACACCAAGTAACACAGACACACACTTACACCAAGTAACAAAGACAAATACTGACACCAAGTAACAAAGACATACAATTACACCAAGTAACAAAGACTTAAACTTACACCAAGTAACAAAGACATACACTAATACCAAGTCACAAAGACATACACTGATACCCAGTAACACAGACACACACTGACACCAAGGAACAAAGACATCCACTGACATCAAGTAACACAGACACACACTTACACCCAGTAACAAAGACATACACTGACACCAAGTCACAAAGACACACACTGACACCAAGTAACAAAGACATGCACTGATACCCAGTAACACAGACACACACTTACACCAAGTAACACAGACATACACTGGCACCAGGTAACAAAGACATACACTGATACCCAGTAACACAGACACACACGTACACCAAGTAACAAAGACAGATACTGATACCCAGTAACACAGACACACACTTACAACATGTAACAAAGACACACACTGACACCCAGTAACAAAGCATTTACTGACACCCAGTAACACAGACACACACGGACACCAGGTAACAAAGACACACACTTACACCAAGTAACACAGACACACACTGACACCCAGTAACACAGACACACACTTACACCAAGTAACAAAGACATATACTGACACCAAGTAACAATGACATACAATTACACCAAGTAACAAAGACATACACTGACACCAAGTAACAAAGACATACACTGATACCCAGTTACAGAGACACACACTTACACCAAGTAACAAAGACATACACTGATACCAAGTCACAAAGACATACACTGATACCAGTAACACAGACACACACTAACACCAAGGAACAAAGACATCCACTGAAATCAAGTAACACAGACACACACTTACACCCAGTAACAAAGACATACACTGACACCAAGTAACAAAGACATACACTGATACCCAGTAACACAGACACACACTGACACCCAGTAACAAAGACATACACTGACACCAAGTCACAATGACATACACTGATACCCAGTAACACAGACACACACTTACACCAAGTAACACAGACATACACTGACACCAAGTAACAAAGACACATACTGAGACCCAGAAACAAAGACATACACTGATACCAAGTCACAAAGACATACACTGATACCCAGTAACACAGACACACACTGACACCAAGGAACAAAGACATCCACTGACATCAAGTAACACAGACACACACTTACACCCAGTAACAAAGACATACACTGACACCAAGTCACAAAGACATACACTGATACCCAGTAACACAGACACACACTTACACCAAGTAACACAGACATACACTGACACCAAGTAACAAAGACATACACTGATACCCAGTAACACAGGCACACACTTACACCAAGTAACAAAGACATGCACTGACACCAAGTAACAAAGACATACACTGACACCCAGTATCACAGACACACACGGACACCAAGTAACAAAGACACACACTTACACCAAGTAACACAGACAAACACTGACACCAAGTAACAAAGACGGACAATTACACCAAGTAACAAAGACATACACTTACACCAAGGATTTTGACATACACTGACACCAAGTAACAAGTTCATACACTGATACCCAGTAACAAAGACACACATTTACACCAAGTAACAAAGACATCCACTGACACTAAGTCACAAAGACACACACTGACACCCAGTAACAAAGACATTCACTGACACCAAGTCACAAAGAGATACACTGAAACACAGTTACACAGTCACACACTTACACCATGTATCAAAGGCATACACAGACACCAAGTAACAAAGACATACACTGATACCCAGTAACACAGACACACACTTACACCAAGTAACAAAGACATACACTGACACCCAGTAACAAAGACATACACTGACACCCAGTAACACAGAGAACCACTGATACACAGTAACAAAGACATACACTGACACCAAGTAACACAGACAAACATTGACACCCAGTAACAAAGACATACACTGACACCAAGTAACACAGACATACATTGATACCAAGTCACAAAGACATACACTGATACCCAGTAACAGAGACACACACTGACACCATGTAACAAAGACATACACTGACACCAAGTAACAAAGGCATACACTAACACCAAGTAACAAAGACACACACTTACACCAAGTAACACAGACAAACACTGACACCAAGTAACAAAAACAGACAAATACACCAAGTAACAAAGACATACACTGACACCAAGTCACAAAGACACACACTGACGCCCAGTAACAAAGACATACACTGACACCAAGTCACAAAGACATACATTGATACAAAGTAACACAGACACACACTTACACCAAGTAACACAGACATACACTGACACCAAGTAACAAAGACATACACTTACACCAAGTAACACAGTCATACACTGATACCCAGTAACACAGACACACACTTACACCACGTCACAAAGTCATACACTGACACCAAGTAACAAAGACATACACTTTCACTAAGTAACAGAGACACACACTGACACCAAGAAACAAAGATATCCAATTACACCAAGTAACAAAGACACACACTTACACCAAGTAACAAAGACATACACTGTTACCCAGTAACACAGACACACACATACACCAGAAACAAAGACATACACTGATACCCAGTAACACTGACACGCACTGGGCGGCACATTGGCACAGTGGTTAGCAGCCTCACAGCTCCATGGACCCGGGCTCGATTCTGGGTACTGCCTGTGCGGAGTTTGCAAGTTCTCCCTGTGTCTGCGTGAGATTCCTCCGGGTGCTCCGGTTTCCTCCCACATGCCAAAGACTTGCAGGTTGATAGGTTAATTGGCCATTATAAATTGACCCTAGTATAAGTAGGTGGTAGGGAAATAGATAGGGACAGGTGGGGATGTGATAGGAATACGGGATTAGTGTAGGATTAGTATAAATGGCTGGTTGATGGTCGGCACAGACTAGGTTGGCCGAAGGGCCTGTTTCTGTGCTGTATCACTAAACTAAATACTGACACCCAGTAACACAAACAAACACACACTGACACCAAGTAACATAGAGAAACACTGATACAAAGTAACAAAGACATACACTGACACACAGACACACACTGTCACCAAGTAGCAAAGACATACACTGACACCAAGTAACAAAGACATACAATGACACCAAGTCACAAAGACACATACTGAGACCCAGTAACAAAGACATACACTGACACCAAGTCACAAAGACATACACTGATACCCAGTAACACAGACACACACTTACACCAAGTAACACAGACATACACTGGCACCAAGTAACAATGACATACACTGATACCCAGTAACAAAGACACACACTTACACCAAGTAACAAAGACATACACTGACACCAAGTCACAAAGACATACACTGATGCACAGTAACACAGTCACACACTTACACCAAGTAACAAAGACAGACACTGATACCCAGTAACACAGACACACACTTACACCAAGTAACAAAGACATGCACTGACACACAGTAACAAAGGCATACACTTACACCAAGTAACAAAGACAAATACTTACACCAAGTAACACAGACAAACACTGACACAAAGTAACAAAGACAGACAAATACACCAAGTAACAAATACATACACTTACACCAATTATTTTGACATACACTGACACCAAGTAACAAAGACATACATTGATACCCAGTAACACAGACACACACTTACACCAAGTAACAAAGACATACACTGACACCAAGTCACAAAGACACACACTGACAACAAGTAACAAAGACATGCACTGACACCAAGTCACAAAGACATACACTGATACCCAGTAACACAGACACACACTTACACCAAGTAACACAGACATACACTGGTACCAGGTAGCAAAGAGATACACTGATACCCAGTAACACAGACACACACGTACACCAAGTAACAAAGACAGATACAGATACCCAGTAACACAGACATACAATGACACCAAGTCACAAAGACACATACTGAGACCCAGTAACAAAGACATACACTGACACCAAGTCACAAAGACATGCACTGATACCCAGTAACACAGACACACACTTACACCAAGTAACACAGACATACACTGGCACCAGGTAACAAAGACATACACTGACACCAAGTAACACAGACACACACTGAAACCCAGTAACAAAGACATGCACTGACACCAAGTCACAAAGACATGCACTGATACCCAGTAACACAGACACACACTTACACCAAGTAACACAGACATACACTGGCACCAGGTAACAAAGACATACACTGATACCCAGTAACACAGACACACACGTACACCAAGTAACAAAGACAGATACTGATACCCAGTAACACAGACACACACTTACAACATGTAACAAAGACACACACTGACACTCAGTAACAAAGCATTTACTGACACCCAGTAACACAGACACACACGGACACCAGGTAACAAAGACACACACTTACACCAAGTAACACAGACACACACTGACACCCAGTAACACAGACACACACTTACACCAAGTAACATATACATATACTGACACCAAGTAACAAAGACATACAATTACACCAAGGAACAAAGACATATACTGACACCAAGTAACAAAGACATACACTGATACCCAGTTACACAGACGCACACTTACACCAAGTAACAAAGACATACACTGATACCAAGTCACAAAGACATACACTGATACCAGTAACACAGACACACACTGACACCCAGTACCAAAGACATACACTGACACCAAGTCACAAAGACATACACTGATACCCAGTAACACAGACACACACTTACACCAAGTAACACAGACATACACTGACACCAAGTTACAAAGACACATACTGAGACCCAGTAACAAAGACATACTTTGATACCAAGTCACAAAGACATACACTGATACCCAGTAACACAGACACACACTGACACCAAGGAACAAAGACATCCACTGACATCAATTAGCACAGACACACACTTACACCCAGTAACAAAGACATACACTGACACCAAGTCACAAAGACATACAATGATACCCAGTAACACAGACACACACTGACACCCAGTAACAAAGACATACACTGACACCAAGTCACAAAGACATACACTGATACCCAGTAACAAAGAAACACACTTACACCAAGTAACACAGACATACACTGACACCAAGTAACAAAGACACATACTGAGACCCAGTAACAAAGACATACACTGATACCAAGTCACAAAGACATACACTGATACCCAGTAACACAGACACACACTGACACCAAGGAACAAAGACATCCACTGACATCAAGTAACACAGACACACACTTACACCCAGTAACAAAGACATACACTGACACCAAGTCGCAAAGACATACACTGATACCCAGTAACACAGACACACACTGACACCCAGTAACAAAGACATACACTGACACCAAGTCACAAAGACATACACTGATACCCAGTAACACAGACACACACTTACACCAAGTAACACAGACATACACTGACACCAAGTAACAAAGACATACACTGATACCCAGTAACACAGACACACACTTACACCAAGTAACAAAGACAGACACTGATACCCAGTAACACAGGCACACACTTACACCAAGTAACAAAGACATGCACTGACACCAAGTAACAAAGACACACACTGACACCCAGTATCACAGACACACACGGACACCAAGTAACAAAGACACACACTTACACCAAGTAACACAGACAAACACTGACACCAAGTAACAAAGACGGACAATTACACCAAGTAACAAAGACATACACTTACAACAAGGATTTTGACATACACTGACACCAAGTAGCAAAGACATACACTGATACCCAGTAACACAGACACACACTTACACCAAGTAACAAAGACATACACTGACACTAAGTCACAAAGACACACACTGACACCCAGTAACAAAGATATACACTGACACCAAGTCACAAAGACATACACTGATACACAGTAACACAGTCACACACTTACACCAAGTAACAAAGGCATACACAGACACCAAGTAACAAAGACATACACTGATACCCAGTAACACAGACACACACTTACACCAAGTAACAAAGACATACACTGACACACAGTAACAAAGACATACACTGACACCCAGTAACACAGACACACACGGACAGCAAGTAACAAAGACACACACTTACACCAAGTAACACAGACGCGCACTGACACCCAGTAACACAGACACACACTTTCACCAAGTAACACAGACATACACTGACACCAAGTAACAAAGACATACACTTACACCAAGTAACAAAGATACACACTTACACCAAGTAACACAGAAATACACTGACCCCAAGTAACAAAGACAGACAATTACACCAAGTAACAAAGACATACACTTACACCAAGTATTTTGAAATACACTGATATCAAGTAGCAAAGACATACACTGATACCCAGTAACACAGACACACACTTCAACCAAGTAACAAAGACATACTCTGACAGCAAGTCACAAAGACACACATTGACACCCAGTAACAAAGACATACACTGACACCAAGTCACAAAGACATACACTGATACCCAGTAACACAGACACACACTTACACCAAGTAACACAGACATACACTTACACCAAGTAACAAAGACATACACTGATAACCAGTAACACAGACACACACTTACACCAAGTAACATAGATAGACACTGATACCCATAAACACAGACACACACTTACACCAAGTAACAAAGACATACAGTGACACCCAGTAACAAAGACACACACTTACACCAAGGAACACAGACACACACACTGACACCAAGTAACACAGACATACACTGACACCAAGTAACGAAGACAAACACTGATACCCAGTAACACCGGCACACACTGGGGGACACATTGGCGCAGTGGTTAGCACCGCAGCCTCACAGCTCCAGGGACACGGTTTCGATTCTGGGTACTGCCTGTGCGGAGTTTGCAAGTTCTCCCTGTGTCTGCGTGAGTTTCCTCCGGGTGCTCCGGTTTCCTCCCACATGCCAAAGACTTGCAGGTTGATAGGTTAATTGGCCATCATAAATTGCCCCTAGTATAGGTAGGTGGTAGGGAAATATATAGGGACAGGTGGGGATGTGATCGGAATACGGAATTATTGTAGGATTAGCATAAATGGGTGGTTGATGGTCTGCACAGACTCCTTGGGCCGAAGGGCCTGTTTCAGTGCTGTATCTCTAAACTAAACTAAATAGTGACACCTAGTGTCACAGACACACACTGACACCAAGTAACACAGACATACACTGACACCAAGTAACAAAGACATACACTTACACCAAGTAAAATAGACATACACTGACACCAAGTAACAAAGACATACACTGATACCCAGTAACACAGACACACACTTACACCAAGTAACAAAGACATACACTGATACCCAGTAACAAAGACACACAGTAAAACCATGTAACACAGACATACGCTTACACCAAGTAACACAGACACACACTTACACCAATTAACACAGACATACTCTGACACCAGATAATAAAGACAGACAATTAACACCAAGTAACAAAGACATGCACTTACACCAAGTATTTTGACATACACTGACACCAAGTAACAAAGACATACACTGATACCCAGTAACACAGACACACACTGACACCCAGTAACAAAGACATACACTGACACCAAGTAACACAGACATACACTGACACCAAGTAACAAAGACATACACTGATACCCAGGAACATAGCCACCCACTTACAACAGGTAACACAGACATACACTGACACCAAGTAACAAAGACAGACACTGATACCAAGTCGCAAAGACATACACTGATACCCAGTAACACAGACACACACTTACACCAATTAACACAGACATACACCAACACCAAGTAACAAAGACATACATTGATACTCAGTAACACAGCCACACACTTACACCAAGTAACATAGATAGACACTGATACCCATAAACACAGACACACACTTACACCAAGTAACAAAGACATACACTGACACCCAGTATCAAAGACACACACTTACACCAAGGAACACAGACACACACACTGACACCAAGTAACACAGACATACACTGACACCAAGTAACGAAGACAAACACTGATACCCAGTAACACCGGCACACACTGGGGGACACATTGGCGCAGTGGTTAGCACCGCAGCCTCACAGCTCCAGGGACACGGTTTCGATTCTGGGTACTGCCTGTGCGGAGTTTGCAAGTTCTCCCTGTGTCTGCGTGAGTTTCCTCCGGGTGCTCCGGTTTCCTCCCACATGCCAAAGACTTGCAGGTTGATAGGTTAATTGGCCATCATAAATTGCCCCTAGTATAGGTAGGTGGTAGGGAAATATATAGGGACAGGTGGGGATGTGATCGGAATACGGAATTATTGTAGGATTAGCATAAATGGGTGGTTGATGGTCTGCACAGACTCCTTGGGCCGAAGGGCCTGTTTCAGTGCTGTATCTCTAAACTAAACTAAATAGTGACACCTAGTGTCACAGACACACACTGACACCAAGTAACACAGACATACACTGACACCAAGTAACAAAGACATACACTTACACCAAGTAAAATAGACATACACTGACACCAAGTAACAAAGACATACACTGATACCCAGTAACACAGACACACACTTACACCAAGTAACAAAGACATACACTGATACCCAGTAACAAAGACACACAGTAAAACCATGTAACACAGACATACGCTTACACCAAGTAACACAGACACACACTTACACCAAGTAACACAGACATACACTGACACCAGATAACAAAGACAGACAATTAACACCAAGTAACAAAGACATGCACTTACACCAAGTATTTTGACATACACTGACACCAAGTAACAAAGACATACACTGATACCCAGTAACACAGACACACACTGACACCCAGTAACAAAGACATACACTGACACCAAGTAACACAGACATACACTGACACCAAGTAACAAAGACATACACTGATACCCAGGAACATAGCCACCCACTTACAACAGGTAACACAGACATACACTGACACCAAGTAACAAAGACAGACACTGATACCAAGTCGCAAAGACATACACTGATACCCAGTAACACAGACACACACTTACACCAATTAACACAGACATACACCAACACCAAGTAACAAAGACATACACTGATACTCAGTAACACAGACACACACTTACACCATGTAACAAAGACATACACTGACACCCAGTAACAAAGATATACACTGACACCCAGTAACACAGACACACGCGGACACCAAGTAACAAAGACACACACTTACACCAAGTAACACAGACACACACTGACACCCAGTAACACAGACACACACTTACACCAAGTAACAAAGGCATACACTTACACCAAGTAACAAAGACACACACTTACACCAAGTAACACAGACAAACACTGACACCAAGTAACAAAGACAGACAAATACACCAAGTAACAAAGACGTACACTTACACCAAGTATTATGACATACACAGACACCAAGTAACAAAGACATACATTGATACCCAGTAACACAGAGACACACTTACACCAAGTAACAAAGACATACACTGGTCACCAAGTAACAAAGACACACACTGATAATCAGTAACACAGACACACACTTACACCAAGTAACAAAGACGGACACTGATACCCAGTAACACAGACACACACTTACACCAAGTAACAAATACATACACTGACACCCAGTAACGAAGACAAACACTGACACCATGTCACAAAGACATACACTGATACCCAGTAACACAGACACACACTTACACCAAGTAACACAGACATACACTGACAGCAAGTAACAAAGACATACACAGATAATCAGTAACACAGACACACACTTACACCAAGTAACAAAGACAGACACTGATACCCAGTAACACAGACACACACTTACACCAAGTAACAAATACATACACTGACACCCAGTAACAAAGACATACACTGACACCCAGTAACACAGACACACACGGACACCAAGTAACAAAGACACAAACTTACACCAAGTAACACAGACACACACTGACACCCAGCGACACAAACAAACACACTGACACCAAGTAACACAGACATACACTGACACCAAGTAACAAAGACATACACTGATACCCAGTAACACAGTCACACACTTACACCAAGTAACACAGACATACACTGACACCAAGTAACAAAGACATACACTGACACCAAGTCACAAAGACACACACTGACGCCCAGTAACAAAGACATACACTGACACCAAGTCACAAAGACATACATTGATACAAAGTAACACAGACACACACTTACACCAAGTAACACAGACATACACTGACACCAAGTAACAAAGACATACACTTACACCAAGTAACACAGTCATACACTGATACCCAGTAACACAGACACACACTTACACCACGTCACAAAGTCATACACTGACACCAAGTAACAAAGACATACACTTTCACTAAGTAACAGAGACACACACTGACACCAAGAAACAAAGATATCCAATTACACCAAGTAACAAAGACACACACTTACACCAAGTAACAAAGACATACACTGTTACCCAGTAACACAGACACACACATACACCAGAAACAAAGACATACACTGATACCCAGTAACACTGACACGCACTGGGCGGCACATTGGCACAGTGGTTAGCAGCCTCACAGCTCCATGGACCCGGGCTCGATTCTGGGTACTGCCTGTGCGGAGTTTGCAAGTTCTCCCTGTGTCTGCGTGAGATTCCTCCGGGTGCTCCGGTTTCCTCCCACATGCCAAAGACTTGCAGGTTGATAGGTTAATTGGCCATTATAAATTGACCCTAGTATAAGTAGGTGGTAGGGAAATAGATAGGGACAGGTGGGGATGTGATAGGAATACGGGATTAGTGTAGGATTAGTATAAATGGCTGGTTGATGGTCGGCACAGACTAGGTTGGCCGAAGGGCCTGTTTCTGTGCTGTATCACTAAACTAAATACTGACACCCAGTAACACAAACAAACACACACTGACACCAAGTAACATAGAGAAACACTGATACAAAGTAACAAAGACATACACTGACACACAGACACACACTGTCACCAAGTAGCAAAGACATACACTGACACCAAGTAACAAAGACATACAATGACACCAAGTCACAAAGACACATACTGAGACCCAGTAACAAAGACATACACTGACACCAAGTCACAAAGACATACACTGATACCCAGTAACACAGACACACACTTACACCAAGTAACACAGACATACACTGGCACCAAGTAACAATGACATACACTGATACCCAGTAACAAAGACACACACTTACACCAAGTAACAAAGACATACACTGACACCAAGTCACAAAGACATACACTGATGCACAGTAACACAGTCACACACTTACACCAAGTAACAAAGACAGACACTGATACCCAGTAACACAGACACACACTTACACCAAGTAACAAAGACATGCACTGACACACAGTAACAAAGGCATACACTTACACCAAGTAACAAAGACAAATACTTACACCAAGTAACACAGACAAACACTGACACAAAGTAACAAAGACAGACAAATACACCAAGTAACAAATACATACACTTACACCAATTATTTTGACATACACTGACACCAAGTAACAAAGACATACATTGATACCCAGTAACACAGACACACACTTACACCAAGTAACAAAGACATACACTGACACCAAGTCACAAAGACACACACTGACAACAAGTAACAAAGACATGCACTGACACCAAGTCACAAAGACATACACTGATACCCAGTAACACAGACACACACTTACACCAAGTAACACAGACATACACTGGTACCAGGTAGCAAAGAGATACACTGATACCCAGTAACACAGACACACACGTACACCAAGTAACAAAGACAGATACAGATACCCAGTAACACAGACATACAATGACACCAAGTCACAAAGACACATACTGAGACCCAGTAACAAAGACATACACTGACACCAAGTCACAAAGACATGCACTGATACCCAGTAACACAGACACACACTTACACCAAGTAACACAGACATACACTGGCACCAGGTAACAAAGACATACACTGACACCAAGTAACACAGACACACACTGAAACCCAGTAACAAAGACATGCACTGACACCAAGTCACAAAGACATGCACTGATACCCAGTAACACAGACACACACTTACACCAAGTAACACAGACATACACTGGCACCAGGTAACAAAGACATACACTGATACCCAGTAACACAGACACACACGTACACCAAGTAACAAAGACAGATACTGATACCCAGTAACACAGACACACACTTACAACATGTAACAAAGACACACACTGACACTCAGTAACAAAGCATTTACTGACACCCAGTAACACAGACACACACGGACACCAGGTAACAAAGACACACACTTACACCAAGTAACACAGACACACACTGACACCCAGTAACACAGACACACACTTACACCAAGTAACATATACATATACTGACACCAAGTAACAAAGACATACAATTACACCAAGGAACAAAGACATACACTGACACCAAGTAACAAAGACATACACTGATACCCAGTTACACAGACGCACACTTACACCAAGTAACAAAGACATACACTGATACCAAGTCACAAAGACATACACTGATACCAGTAACACAGACACACACTGACACCCAGTACCAAAGACATACACTGACACCAAGTCACAAAGACATACACTGATACCCAGTAACACAGACACACACTTACACCAAGTAACACAGACATACACTGACACCAAGTTACAAAGACACATACTGAGACCCAGTAACAAAGACATACTTTGATACCAAGTCACAAAGACATACACTGATACCCAGTAACACAGACACACACTGACACCAAGGAACAAAGACATCCACTGACATCAATTAGCACAGACACACACTTACACCCAGTAACAAAGACATACACTGACACCAAGTCACAAAGACATACAATGATACCCAGTAACACAGACACACACTGACACCCAGTAACAAAGACATACACTGACACCAAGTCACAAAGACATACACTGATACCCAGTAACAAAGAAACACACTTACACCAAGTAACACAGACATACACTGACACCAAGTAACAAAGACACATACTGAGACCCAGTAACAAAGACATACACTGATACCAAGTCACAAAGACATACACTGATACCCAGTAACACAGACACACACTGACACCAAGGAACAAAGACATCCACTGACATCAAGTAACACAGACACACACTTACACCCAGTAACAAAGACATACACTGACACCAAGTCGCAAAGACATACACTGATACCCAGTAACACAGACACACACTGACACCCAGTAACAAAGACATACACTGACACCAAGTCACAAAGACATACACTGATACCCAGTAACACAGACACACACTTACACCAAGTAACACAGACATACACTGACACCAAGTAACAAAGACATACACTGATACCCAGTAACACAGACACACACTTACACCAAGTAACAAAGACAGACACTGATACCCAGTAACACAGGCACACACTTACACCAAGTAACAAAGACATGCACTGACACCAAGTAACAAAGACACACACTGACACCCAGTATCACAGACACACACGGACACCAAGTAACAAAGACACACACTTACACCAAGTAACACAGACAAACACTGACACCAAGTAACAAAGACGGACAATTACACCAAGTAACAAAGACATACACTTACACCAAGGATTTTGACATACACTGACACCAAGTAGCAAAGACATACACTGATACCCAGTAACACAGACACACACTTACACCAAGTAACAAAGACATACACTGACACTAAGTCACAAAGACACACACTGACACCCAGTAACAAAGATATACACTGACACCAAGTCACAAAGACATACACTGATACACAGTAACACAGTCACACACTTACACCAAGTAACAAAGGCATACACAGACACCAAGTAACAAAGACATACACTGATACCCAGTAACACAGACACACACTTACACCAAGTAACAAAGACATACACTGACACACAGTAACAAAGACATACACTGACACCCAGTAACACAGACACACACGGACAGCAAGTAACAAAGACACACACTTACACCAAGTAACACAGACGCGCACTGACACCCAGTAACACAGACACACACTTTCACCAAGTAACACAGACATACACTGACACCAAGTAACAAAGACATACACTTACACCAAGTAACAAAGATACACACTTACACCAAGTAACACAGAAATACACTGACCCCAAGTAACAAAGACAGACAATTACACCAAGTAACAAAGACATACACTTACACCAAGTATTTTGAAATACACTGATATCAAGTAGCAAAGACATACACTGATACCCAGTAACACAGACACACACTTCAACCAAGTAACAAAGACATACTCTGACAGCAAGTCACAAAGACACACATTGACACCCAGTAACAAAGACATACACTGACACCAAGTCACAAAGACATACACTGATACCCAGTAACACAGACACACACTTACACCAAGTAACACAGACATACACTTACACCAAGTAACAAAGACATACACTGATAACCAGTAACACAGACACACACTTACACCAAGTAACATAGATAGACACTGATACCCATAAACACAGACACACACTTACACCAAGTAACAAAGACATACAGTGACACCCAGTAACAAAGACACACACTTACACCAAGGAACACAGACACACACACTGACACCAAGTAACACAGACATACACTGACACCAAGTAACGAAGACAAACACTGATACCCAGTAACACCGGCACACACTGGGGGACACATTGGCGCAGTGGTTAGCACCGCAGCCTCACAGCTCCAGGGACACGGTTTCGATTCTGGGTACTGCCTGTGCGGAGTTTGCAAGTTCTCCCTGTGTCTGCGTGAGTTTCCTCCGGGTGCTCCGGTTTCCTCCCACATGCCAAAGACTTGCAGGTTGATAGGTTAATTGGCCATCATAAATTGCCCCTAGTATAGGTAGGTGGTAGGGAAATATATAGGGACAGGTGGGGATGTGATCGGAATACGGAATTATTGTAGGATTAGCATAAATGGGTGGTTGATGGTCTGCACAGACTCCTTGGGCCGAAGGGCCTGTTTCAGTGCTGTATCTCTAAACTAAACTAAATAGTGACACCTAGTGTCACAGACACACACTGACACCAAGTAACACAGACATACACTGACACCAAGTAACAAAGACATACACTTACACCAAGTAAAATAGACATACACTGACACCAAGTAACAAAGACATACACTGATACCCAGTAACACAGACACACACTTACACCAAGTAACAAAGACATACACTGATACCCAGTAACAAAGACACACAGTAAAACCATGTAACACAGACATACGCTTACACCAAGTAACACAGACACACACTTACACCAAGTAACACAGACATACTCTGACACCAGATAATAAAGACAGACAATTAACACCAAGTAACAAAGACATGCACTTACACCAAGTATTTTGACATACACTGACACCAAGTAACAAAGACATACACTGATACCCAGTAACACAGACACACACTGACACCCAGTAACAAAGACATACACTGACACCAAGTAACACAGACATACACTGACACCAAGTAACAAAGACATACACTGATACCCAGGAACATAGCCACCCACTTACAACAGGTAACACAGACATACACTGACACCAAGTAACAAAGACAGACACTGATACCAAGTCGCAAAGACATA
Organism: Heterodontus francisci; assembly: GCF_036365525.1. Lineage (NCBI taxonomy): Eukaryota > Metazoa > Chordata > Chondrichthyes > Heterodontiformes > Heterodontidae > Heterodontus > Heterodontus francisci. The sequence goes on from NW_027141550.1 coordinate 1,639,826, forward strand.
CACTGATACCCAGTAACACAGACACACACTTACACCAATTAACACAGACATACACCAACACCAAGTAACAAAGACATACACTGATACTCAGTAACACAGACACACACTTACACCAAGTAACATAGATAGACACTGATACCCATAAACACAGACACACACTTACACCAAGTAACAAAGACATACACTGACACCCAGTATCAAAGACACACACTTACACCAAGGAACACAGACACACACACTGACACCAAGTAACACAGACATACACTGACACCAAGTAACGAAGACAAACACTGATACCCAGTAACACCGGCACACACTGGGGGACACATTGGCGCAGTGGTTAGCACCGCAGCCTCACAGCTCCAGGGACACGGTTTCGATTCTGGGTACTGCCTGTGCGGAGTTTGCAAGTTCTCCCTGTGTCTGCGTGAGTTTCCTCCGGGTGCTCCGGTTTCCTCCCACATGCCAAAGACTTGCAGGTTGATAGGTTAATTGGCCATCATAAATTGCCCCTAGTATAGGTAGGTGGTAGGGAAATATATAGGGACAGGTGGGGATGTGATCGGAATACGGAATTATTGTAGGATTAGCATAAATGGGTGGTTGATGGTCTGCACAGACTCCTTGGGCCGAAGGGCCTGTTTCAGTGCTGTATCTCTAAACTAAACTAAATAGTGACACCTAGTGTCACAGACACACACTGACACCAAGTAACACAGACATACACTGACACCAAGTAACAAAGACATACACTTACACCAAGTAAAATAGACATACACTGACACCAAGTAACAAAGACATACACTGATACCCAGTAACACAGACACACACTTACACCAAGTAACAAAGACATACACTGATACCCAGTAACAAAGACACACAGTAAAACCATGTAACACAGACATACGCTTACACCAAGTAACACAGACACACACTTACACCAAGTAACACAGACATACACTGACACCAGATAACAAAGACAGACAATTAACACCAAGTAACAAAGACATGCACTTACACCAAGTATTTTGACATACACTGACACCAAGTAACAAAGACATACACTGATACCCAGTAACACAGACACACACTGACACCCAGTAACAAAGACATACACTGACACAAAGTAACACAGACATACACTGACACCAAGTAACAAAGACATACACTGATACCCAGGAACATAGCCACCCACTTACAACAGGTAACACAGACATACACTGACACCAAGTAACAAAGACAGACACTGATACCAAGTCGCAAAGACATACACTGATACCCAGTAACACAGACACACACTTACACCAATTAACACAGACATACACCAACACCAAGTAACAAAGACATACACTGATACTCAGTAACACAGACACACACTTACACCAAGTAACAAAGACAGATACTGATACCCAGTAACACAGAAACACACTTACACCATGTAACAAAGACATACACTGACACCCAGTAACAAAGATATACACTGACACCCAGTAACACAGACACACGCGGACACCAAGTAACAAAGACACACACTTACACCAAGTAACACAGACACACACTGACACCCAGTAACACAGACACACACTTACACCAAGTAACAAAGGCATACACTTACACCAAGTAACAAAGACACACACTTACACCAAGTAACACAGACAAACACTGACACCAAGTAACAAAGACAGACAAATACACCAAGTAACAAAGACGTACACTTACACCAAGTATTATGACATACACAGACACCAAGTAACAAAGACATACATTGATACCCAGTAACACAGAGACACACTTACACCAAGTAACAAAGACATACACTGGTCACCAAGTAACAAAGACACACACTGATAATCAGTAACACAGACACACACTTACACCAAGTAACAAAGACGGACACTGATACCCAGTAACACAGACACACACTTACACCAAGTAACAAATACATACACTGACACCCAGTAACGAAGACAAACACTGACACCATGTCACAAAGACATACACTGATACCCAGTAACACAGACACACACTTACACCAAGTAACACAGACATACACTGACAGCAAGTAACAAAGACATACACAGATAATCAGTAACACAGACACACACTTACACCAAGTAACAAAGACAGACACTGATACCCAGTAACACAGACACACACTTACACCAAGTAACAAATACATACACTGACACCCAGTAACAAAGACATACACTGACACCCAGTAACACAGACACACACGGACACCAAGTAACAAAGACACAAACTTACACCAAGTAACACAGACACACACTGACACCCAGCGACACAAACAAACACACTGACACCAAGTAACACAGACATACACTGACACCAAGTAACAAAGACATACACTGATACCCAGTAACACAGTCACACACTTACACCAAGTAACACAGACATACACTGACACCAAGTAACAAAGACATACACTGACACCAAGTAACAAAGACATACACTTACACCAAGTAACAAAGACAAACACTTACACCAAGTAACACAGAAATACACTGACCCCAAGTAACAAAGACAGACAATTACACCAAGTAACAAAGAGATACACTTACACCAAGTATTTTGAAATACACTGACATCAAGTAGCAAAGACATACACTGATATCCAGTAACACAGACACACACTTCAACCAAGTAACAAAGACATACACTGACACCAAGTCAAAAAGACAAACACTGATACCCAGTAACACAGACACACACTTACACCCAGTAACAAAGACATACACTGATAATCAGTAACACAGACACACACTTACACCAAGTAACAAAGATAGACACTGATACCCAGTAACACAGACACACACTTACACCAAGTAACAAAGACATACACTGACAACCAGTAACAAAGACATACACTGACACCCAGTAACAAAGACACACACTTACACCAAGGAACACAGACACACACACTGACACCAAGTAACACAGACATACACTGACACCAAGTAACGAAGACAAACACTGATACCCAGTAACACCGGCACACACTGGGGGACACATTGGCGCAGTGGTTAGCACCGCAGCCTCACAGCTCCAGGGACACGGTTTCGATTCTGGGTACTGCCTGTGCGGAGTTTGCAAGTTCTCCCTGTGTCTGCGTGAGTTTCCTCCGGGTGCTCCGGTTTCCTCCCACATGCCAAAGACTTGCAGGTTGATAGGTTAATTGGCCATCATAAATTGCCCCTAGTATAGGTAGGTGGTAGGGAAATATATAGGGACAGGTGGGGATGTGATCGGAATACGGAATTATTGTAGGATTAGCATAAATGGGTGGTTGATGGTCTGCACAGACTCCTTGGGCCGAAGGGCCTGTTTCAGTGCTGTATCTCTAAACTAAACTAAATAGTGACACCTAGTGTCACAGACACACACTGACACCAAGTAACACAGACATACACTGACACCAAGTAACAAAGACATACACTTACACCAAGTAAAATAGACATACACTGACACCAAGTAACAAAGACATACACTGATACCCAGTAACACAGACACACACTTACACCAAGTAACAAAGACATACACTGATACCCAGTAACAAAGACACACAGTAAAACCATGTAACACAGACATACGCTTACACCAAGTAACACAGACACACACTTACACCAAGTAACACAGACATACACTGACACCAGATAACAAAGACAGACAATTAACACCAAGTAACAAAGACATGCACTTACACCAAGTATTTTGACATACACTGACACCAAGTAACAAAGACATACACTGATACCCAGTAACACAGACACACACTGACACCCAGTAACAAAGACATACACTGACACCAAGTAACACAGACATACACTGACACCAAGTAACAAAGACATACACTGATACCCAGGAACATAGCCACCCACTTACAACAGGTAACACAGACATACACTGACACCAAGTAACAAAGACAGACACTGATACCAAGTCGCAAAGACATACACTGATACCCAGTAACACAGACACACACTTACACCAATTAACACAGACATACAACAACACCAAGTAACAAAGACATACACTGATACTCAGTAACACAGACACACACTTACACCAAGTAACAAAGAAAGATACTGATACCCAGTAACACAGAAACACACTTACACCATGTAACAAAGACATACACTGACACCCAGTAACAAAGATATACACTGACACCCAGTAACACAGACACACGCGGACACCAAGTAACAAAGACACACACTTACACCAAGTAACACAGACACACACTGACACCCAGTAACACAGACACACACTTACACCAAGTAACAAAGGCATACACTTACACCAAGTAACAAAGACACACACTTACACCAAGTAACACAGACAAACACTGACACCAAGTAACAAAGACAGACAAATACACCAAGTAACAAAGACGTACACTTACACCAAGTATTATGACATACACAGACACCAAGTAACAAAGACATACATTGATACCCAGTAACACAGAGACACACTTACACCAAGTAACAAAGACATACACTGGTCACCAAGTAACAAAGACACACACTGATAATCAGTAACACAGACACACACATACACCAAGTAACAAAGACGGACACTGATACCCAGTAACACAGACACACACTTACACCAAGTAACAAATACATACACTGACACCCAGTAACGAAGACAAACACTGACACCATGTCACAAAGACATACACTGATACCCAGTAACACAGACACACACTTACACCAAGTAACACAGACATACACTGACAGCAAGTAACAAAGACATACACAGATAATCAGTAACACAGACACACACTTACACCAAGTAACAAAGACAGACACTGATACCCAGTAACACAGACACACACTTACACCAAGTAACAAATACATACACTGACACCCAGTAACAAAGACATACACTGACACCCAGTAACACAGACACACACGGACACCAAGTCACAAAGACACAAACTTACACCAAGTAACACAGACACACACTGACACCCAGCGACACAAACAAACACACTGACACCAAGTAACACAGACATACACTGACACCAAGTAACAAAGACATACACTGATACCCAGTAACACAGTCACACACTTACACCAAGTAACACAGACATACACTGACACCAAGTAACAAAGACATACACTGACACCAAGTAACAAAGACATACACTTACACCAAGTAACAAAGACAAACACTTACACCAAGTAACACAGAAATACACTGACCCCAAGTAACAAAGACAGACAATTACACCAAGTAACAAAGAGATACACTTACACCAAGTATTTTGAAATACACTGACATCAAGTAGCAAAGACATACACTGATATCCAGTAACACAGACACACACTTCAACCAAGTAACAAAGACATACACTGACACCAAGTCACAAAGACATACACTGATACCCAGTAACACAGACACACACTTACACCCAGTAACAAAGACATACACTGATAATCAGTAACACAGACACACACTTACACCAAGTAACAAAGATAGACACTGATACCCAGTAACACAGACACACACTTACACCAAGTAACAAAGACATACACTGACAACCAGTAACAAAGACATACACTGACACCCAGTAACAAAGACACACACTTACACCAAGTAACACAGACACACACACTGACACCAAGTAACACAGACATACACTGACACCAAGTAACAAAGACAAACACTGATACCCAGTAACACAGGCACACACTGGGGGACACATTGGCGCAGTGATTAGCACCGCAGCCTCACAGCTCCAGGGACACGGTTTCGATTCTGGGTACTGCCTGTGCGGAGTTTGCAAGTTCTCCCTGTGTCTGCGTGAGTTTCCTCCGGGTGCTCCGGTTTCCTCCCACATGCCAAAGACTTGCAGGTTGATAGGTTAATTGGCCATCATAAATTGCCCCTAGTATAGGTAGGTGGTAGGGAAATATATAGGGACAGGTGGGGATGTGATCGGAATACGGAATTATTGTAGGATTAGCATAAATGGGTGGTTGATGGTCGGCACAGACTCCTTGGGCCGAAGGGCCTGTTTAAGTGCTGTATCTCTAAACTAAACTAAATACTGACACCTAGTGTCACAGACACACACTGACACCAAGTAACACAGACATACACTGACACCAAGTAACAAAGACATGCACTGATACCCAGTAACACAGACACACACTTACACCATGTAACACAGACATACACTGACACCAAGTAACAAAGACATACACTGACACCAAGTAACAAAGACATACACTTACACCAAGTAAAATAGACATACACTGACACCAAGTAACAAAGACATACACTGATACCCAGTAACACAGACACACACTTACACCAAGTAACAAAGACATACACTGATACCCAGTAACAAAGACACACAGTTAAACCATGTAACACAGACATACGCTGACATCAAGTAACACAGACACACACTAACACCAAGTAACACAGACATACACTGACACCAGATAACAAAGACAGACAATTAACACCAAGTAACAAAGACATACACTTACACCAAGTATTTTGACATACACTGACACCAAGTAACAAAGACACACACTGATACCCAGAAACACAGACACACACTGACACCCAAAAACAAAGACATACACTGACACCAAGTAACACAGACATACACTGACACCAAGTAACAAAGACAGACACTGATACCCAGGAACATAGCCACCCACTTACACCAAGTAACACAGACATACACTGACACCAAGTAACAAAGACATACACTGATACCAAGTCGCAAAGACATACACTGATACCCAGTATCACAGACACGCACTGACACCAAGTCACAAAGACATACACTGACACCAAGTAACACAGACACAAACTGAAACCCAGTAACAAAGACATACACTGTCACCAAGTCACAAAGACATACACTGATACCAAGTCACAAAGACATACACTTACACCAAGTAACACAGACATACACTGACGCCAAGTAACAAAGACATACACTTACACCAAGTAACAAAGACAGATAATTACACCAAGTAACAAAGAGATAGACTTACACCAAGTAACAAAGACACTCACTTACACCAAGTAACACAGACATACACTGACGCCAAGTAACAAAGACAGACACTTACACCAAGTAACAAAGACAGACAATTACACCAAGTAACACAGACAAACACGGACACCAAGTAACAAAGACAAACACGGACACCAAGTAACAAAGACTCAGACTTACACCAAGTAACACGGACACACATAGACACCCAGTAACATAGACATACACTGATAACAAGTCACAAAGACATACACTGATACCCAGTAACAAAGACATACACTTACACCAAGTAACACAGACATACACTTACACCAAGTAACACAGACATACACTGACACCAAGTAACAAAGACATACACTGACACCAAGTAACAAAGACATACACTTACACCAAGTAACAAAGACAAACACTTACACCAAGTAACACAGAAATACACTGACCCCAAGTAACAAAGACAGACAATTACACCAAGTAACAAAGAGATACACTGACACCAAGTATTTTGAAATACACTGACATCAAGTAGCAAAGACATACACTGATACCCAGTAACACAGACACACACTTCAACCAAGTAACAAAGACATACACTGACACCAAGTCACAAAGACATACACTGATACCCAGTAACACAGACACACACTTACACCAAGTAACAAAGACATACACTAATAATCAGTAACACAGACACACACTTACACCAAGTAACAAAGATAGACACTGATACCCAGTAACACAGACACACACTTACACCAAGTAACAAAGACATACACTGACAACCAGTAACAAAGACATACACTGACACCCAGTAACAAAGACACACACTTACACCAAGTAACACAGACACACACACTGACACCAAGTAACACAGACATACACTGACACCAAGTAACAAAGACAAACACTGATACCCAGTAACACAGGCACACACTGGGGGACACATTGGCGCAGTGTTTAGCACCGCAGCCTCACAGCTCCAGGGACACGGTTTCGATTCTGGGTACTGCCTGTGCGGAGTTTGCAAGTTCTCCCTGTGTCTGCGTGAGTTTCCTCCGGGTGCTCCGGTTTCCTCCCACATGCCAAAGACTTGCAGGTTGATAGGTTAATTGGCCATCATAAATTGCCCCTAGTATAGGTAGGTGGTAGGGAAATATATAGGGACAGGTGGGGATGTGATCGGAATACGGAATTATTGTAGGATTAGCATAAATGGGTGGTTGATGGTCGGCACAGACTCCTTGGGCCGAAGGGCCTGTTTAAGTGCTGTATCTCTAAACTAAACTAAATACTGACACCTAGTGTCACAGACACACACTGACACCAAGTAACACAGACATACACTGACACCAAGTAACAAAGACCTACGCTGATCCCCAGTAACACAGACACACACTTACACCATGTAACACAGACATACACTGACACCAAGTAACAAAGACATACACTGACACCAAGTAACAAAGACATACACTTACACCAAGTAAAATAGACAGACACTGACACCAAGTAACAAAGACATACACTGATACCCAGTAACACAGACACACACTTACACCAAGTAACAAAGACATACACTGATACCCAGTAACAAAGACACACAGTTAAACCATGTAACACAGACATACGCTGACATCAAGTAACACAGACACACACTAACACCAAGTAACACAGACATACACTGACACCAGATAACAAAGACAGACAATTAACACCAAGTAACAAAGACATACACTTACACCAAGTATTTTGACATACACTGACACCAAGTAACAAAGACACACACTGATACCCAGAAACACAGACACACACTGACACCCAAAAACAAAGACATACACTGACACCAAGTAACACAGACATACACTGACACCAAGTAACAAAGACAGACACTGATACCCAGGAACATAGCCACCCACTTACACCAAGTAACACAGACATACACTGACACCAAGTAACAAAGACATACACTGATACCAAGTCGCAAAGACATACACTGATACCCAGTATCACAGACACACACTGACACCAAGTCACAAAGACATACACTGACACCAAGTAACACAGACACACACTGAAACCCTGTAACAAAGACATACACTGTCACCAAGTCACAAAGACATACACTGATACCAAGTCACAAAGACATACACTTACACCAAGTAACACAGACATACACTGACGCCAAGTAACAAAGACATACACTTACACCAAGTAACAAAGACAGATAATTACACCAAGTAACAAAGACATACACTTGCACCAAGTAACAAAGACACTCACTTACACCAAGTAACACAGACATACACTGACGCCAAGTAACAAAGACAGACACTTACAACAAGTAACAAAGACAGACAATTACACCAAGTAACACAGACAAACACGGACACCAAGTAACAAAGACAAACACGGACACCAAGTAACAAAGACTCAGACTTACACCAAGTAACACAGACACACATTGACACCCAGTAACACAGACATACACTGATAACAAGTCACAAAGACATACACTGATACCCAGTAACAATGACATACACTTACACCAAGTAACAAAGACAGACAATTACACCAAGTAACAAAGACATACACTTATATCAAGTATTTTGACATACACTGACACCAAGTAACAAAGACATACACTGATACTCAGTAACACAGACACACACTTACACCAAGTAACAAAGACATACACTGACACCAAGTCACAAAGACATACACTGATACCCAGTAACACAGACACACACTTACACCAAGTAACAAAGACATACACTGATACCCAGTAACAAAGACACACAGTTAAACCATGTAACACAGACATACGCTGACATCAAGTAAAACAGACACACACTAACACCAAGTAACACAGACATACACTGACACCAGATAACAAAGACAGACAATTAACACCAAGTAACAAAGACATACACTTACACCAAGTATTTTGACATACACTGACACCAAGTAACAAAGACACACACTGATACCCAGAAACACAGACACACACTGACACCCAAAAACAAAGACATACACTGACACCAAGTAACACAGACATACACTGACACCAAGTAACAAAGACAGACACTGATACCCAGGAACATAGCCACCCACTTACACCAAGTAACACAGACATACACTGACACCAAGTAACAAAGACATACACTGATACCAAGTCGCAAAGACATACACTGATACCCAGTATCACAGACACACACTGACACCAAGTCACAAAGACATACACTGACACCAAGTAACACAGACACACACTGAAACCCAGTAACAAAGACATACACTGTCACCAAGTCACAAAGACATACACTGATACCAAGTCACAAAGACATACACTTACACCAAGTAACACAGACATACACTGACGCCAAGTAACAAAGACATACACTTACACCAAGTAACAAAGACAGACAATTACACCAAGTAACAAAGACATACACTTACACCAAGTAACAAAGACACTCACTTACACCAAGTAACACAGACATACACTGACGCCAAGTAACAAAGACAGACACTTACACCAAGTAACACAGACAAACACGGACACCAAGTAACAAAGACAAACACGGACACCAAGTAACAAAGACTCAGACTTACACCAAGTAACACAGACACACATTGACACCCAGTAACACAGACATACACTGATAACAAGTCACAAAGACATGCACTGATACCCAGTAACAAAGACATACACTTACACCAAGTAACAAAGACAGACAATTACACCAAGTAACAAAGACATACACTTACATCAAGTATTTTGACATACACTGACACCAAGTAACAAAGACATACACTGATACTCAGTAACACAGACACACACTTACACCAAGTAACAAAGACATACACTGACACCAAGTCACAAAGACACACACTGACACCCAGTAACAAAGACATACACAGACACCAAGTCACAAAGACATACACTGATACCCAGTAACACAGACACACACTTACACCAAGTAACACAGACATACACTTGCACCCAGTAACACAGACAAACACGGACACCAAGTAACAAAGACAACGACTTACACCAAGTAACACAGACTCACATTGACACCCAGTAACACAGACACACACTTACACCAAGTAACACAGACATACACTGATAACAAGTCACAAAGACATACACTGATACCCAGTAACAAAGACACACACTTACACCAAGTAACAAAGACATACACTGACACCAAGTCACAAAGACACACACTGACACCCAGTAACAAAGACATACACTGACACCAAGTCACAAAGACATACACTGATACCCAGTAACACAGCCACACACTTACACCAAGTAACACAGACATACACTGACACCCAGTAACACAGACACACACTTACACCAAGTAACAAAGACATACACTGACACCCAGTAACATAGACATACACTGACACCCAGTAACACAGACACACACTTACACCAAGTAACAAAGACACTGACTTACACCAAGTAACACAGACACACACTGACACCCAGTAACACAGACACACACTTACACCAAGTAACAAAGACATACACTGACACCCAGTAACAAAGACATACACTGACAACCAGTAACTCAGACACACACGGACACCGAGTAACAAAGACACAGACTTACACCAAGGAACACAGACACACACTGACACCCAGTAACACAGAAACACACTTACACCTAATAACACAGACATACACTGACACCAAGTAACAAAGACATACACTTACACCAAGTAAAATAGACATACACTGACATCAAGTAACAAAGACATACACTGATACCCAGTAACACAGACAGACACTTACACCAAGTAACAAAGACATACACTGACACCAGATAACAAAGACAGACAATTAACACCAAGTAACAAAGGCATACACTTACACCAAGTATTTTGACATACACTGACACCAAGTAACAAAGACATACACTGATACCCAGTAACACAGACACACACTGACACCCAGTAACAAAGACATACACTGACACCAAGTAACGCAGACATACACTGACACCATGTAACAAAGACATACACTGATACCCAGTAACATGGACACACACTTACACCAAGTAACACAGACATACACTGACACCAAGTAACAAAGACATACACTGATACCCAGTAACATAGACACACACTTACACCAAGTAACACAGACATACACTGACACCAAGTAACAAAGACACACTGATACCAAGTCACAAAGACATACACTGATACCCAGTATCACAGACACACAATGACACCCAGTAACAAAGACATACGCTGTCACCAAGTCACAAAGACATACACTGATACCAAGTCACAAAGACATACAATTACACCAAGAAACACAGACATACACTGACGCCAAGTAAAAATGAAATACACTTACACCAAGTAACAAAGACAGACAATTACACCAAGTAACAAAGACATACACTTACACCAAGTAACAAAGACACACACTTACACCAAGTAACAAAGACATACACTGATACCCAGTAACACAGACACACACTTACACCATGTAACACAGACATACACTGACACCAAGTAGCAAAGACATACACTGACACCAAGTAACAAAGACATACACTTACACCAAGTAAAATAGACATACACTGACACCAAGTAACAAAGACATACACTGATACCCAGTAACACAGACACACACTTACACCAAGTAACAAAGACATACACTGATACCCAGTAACAAAGACACACAGTTAAACCATGTAACACAGACGTACGCTTACATCAAGTAACACAGACACACACTTACACCATGTAACACAGACATACACTGACACCAGATAACAAAGACAGACAATTAACACCAAGTAACAAAGACATACTCTTACACCAAGTATTTTGACATACACTGACACCAAGTAACAAAGACATACACTGATACCCAGAAACACAGACACACACTGACACCCAAAAACAAAGACAAACACTGACACCAAGTAACACAGACATACACTGACACCAAGTAACAAAGACATACACTGATACCCAGGAACATAGCCACCCACTTACACCAAGTAACACAGACATACACTGACACCAAGTAACAAAGACATACACAGATACCAAGTCGCAAATACATACACTGATAACCAGTATCACAGACACACACTGACACCAAGTAACAAAGACATACACTGACACCAAGTAACACAGACACACACTGAAACCCAGTAACAAAGACATACACTGTCACCAAGTCACAAAGACATACACTGAAACCAAGTCACAAAGACATACACTTACACCAAGTAACACAGACTTACACTGACGCCAAGTAACAAAGACATACACTTACACCAAGTAACACAGACAGACAATTACACCAAGTAACAAAGACATACACTTACACCAAGTAACAAAGACACTCACTTATACCAAGTAACACAGACATACACTGACGCCAAGTAACAAAGACAGACACTTACACCAAGTAACAAAGACAGACAATTACACCAAGTAACACAGACAAACACGGATACCAAGTAACAAAGACAAACACGGACACCAAGTAACAAAGACTCAGACTTACACCAAGTAACACAGACACACATTGACACCCAGTAACACAGACATACACTGAGAACAAGTCACAAAGACATACACTGATACCCAGTAACAAAGTCATACACTTACACCAAGTAACAAAGACAGACAATTACACCAAGTAACAAAGACATACACTTACACCAAGTATTTTGACATACACTGACACCAAGTAACAAAGACATACACTGATACCCAGTAACACAGACACACACTTACACAAAGTAACAAAGACCAACACTGACACCAAGTCACAAAGATACACACTGACACCCAGTAACAAAGACATACACAGACACCAAGTCACAAAGACATACACTGATACCCAGTAACACAGACACACACTTACACCAAGTAACACAGACATACACGTGCACCCAGTAACACAGACAAACACGGACACCAAGTAACAAAGACAACGAGTACACCAAGTAACACAGACACACATTGACACCCAGTAACACAGACACACACTTACACCAAGTAACACAGACATACACTGATAACAAGTCACAAAGACATACACTGATACCCAGTAACAAAGACATACACTTACACCAAGTAACAAAGACAGACAATTACACCAAGTAACAAAGACATACACTTATACCAAGTATTTTGTCATACACTGACACCAAGTAACAAAGACATACACTGATGCCCAGTAACACAGACACACACTTACACCAAGTAACAAAGACATACACTGACACCAAGTCACAAAGACACACACTGACACCCAGTAACAAAGACATACACTGACACCAAGTCACAAAGACATACACTGATACCCAGTAACACAGACACACACTTACACCAAGTAACACAGACATACACTGACACCCAGTAACACAGACACACACCTACACCAAGTAACAAAGACATACACTGACACCCAGTAACATAGACATACACTGACACCCAGTAACACAGACACACACGGACACAAAGTAACAAAGACACTGACTTACACCAAGTAACACAGATACACACTGACACCCAGTAACACAGACACACACTTACACCAAGTAACAAAGACATACACTGACACCCAGTAACAAAGACATACACTGACAACCAGTAACACAGACACACACGGACACCGAGTAACAAAGACACAGACTTACACCAAGGAACACAGACACACACTGACACCCAGTAACACAGAAACACACTTACACCTAATAACACAGACATACACTGACACCAAGTAACAAAGACATACACTTACACCAAGTAAAATAGACATACACTGACACCAAGTAACAAAGACATACACTGATACCCAGTAACACAGACAGACACTTACACCAAGTAACAAAGACATACACTGACACCAGATAACAAAGACAGACAATTAACACCAAGTAACAAAGGCATACACTTACACCAAGTATATTGACATACACTGACACCAAGTAACAAAGACATACACTGATACCCTGTAACACAGACACACACTGACACCCAGTAACAAAGACATACACTGACACCAAGTAACACAGACATACACTGACACCAAGTAACAAAGACATACACTGATACCCAGTAACATGGACACACACTTACACCAAGTAACACAGACATACACTGACACCAAGTAACAAAGACATACACTGATACCAAGTCACAAAGACATACACTGATACCCAGTATCACAGACACACAATGACACCCAGTAACAAAGACATACACTGTCACCAAGTCACATAGACATACACTGATACCAAGTCACAAAGACATACACTTACGCCAAGAAACACAGACATACACTGACGCCAAGTAACAAAGAAATACACTTACACCAAGTAACAAAGACAGACAATTACACCAAGTAACAAAGACATACACTTACACCAAGTAACAAAGACACACACTTACACCAAGTAACACAGACATACACTGACGCCAAGTAACTAAGACATACACTTACACCAAGTAACAAAGACAGACAATTACACCAAGTAACAAAGACATACACTTACACCAAATATTTTGACATACACTGATACCCAGTAAAACAGACACACTTAGACCAAGTAACACAGACATACAATGACACCCAGTAACACAGACATACCCTTACACCAGGTAACAAAGACTAACACTGACACCCAGTAACACAGACAAACAAGGACACCAAGTAACAAAGACACAGACTTACACCAAGTAACACAGACACACATTGACACCCAGTAACACAGACACACACTTACACCAAGTTACACAGACATACACTGATAAAACGTCACAAAGGCATACACTGATACCCAGTAACAAACACAGACACTTACACCAAGTAACAAAGACAGACAATTACACCAAGTAACAAAGACATACACTTACACCATGTAACAAAGACATACACTGACACCAAGTCACAAAGACACACACTGACACCCAGTAACAAAGACATACACTGACACCAAGTCACAAAGAAATACACTGATACCCAGTAACACAGACACACACTTACACCAAGTAACAAAGACATACACTGACACCAAGTCACAAAGACACACACTGACACCCAGTAACAAAGACATACACTGACACCAAGTCACAAAGACATACACTGATACCCAGTAACACAGACACACACTTACACCAAGTAACACAGACATACACTGACACCCAGTAACACAGACATACACTTAAACCAAGTAACAAAGACATACACTAACACCCAGTAACAAAGACATACACTGACACCCAGTAACACAGACACACATGGACACCAAGTAACAAAGACAATGACTTACACCAAGTAACACAGACACACACTGACACCCAGTAACACAGACACACACTTACACCAAGTAACAAAGACATACACTGACACCCAGTAACAAAGACATACACTGACAACCAGTAACACAGACAAACAAGGACACCAAGTAACAAAGACACAGACTTACACCAAGTAACACAGACACACATTGACACCCAGTAACACAGACACACACTTACACCAAGTTACACAGACATACACTGATAAAAAGTCACAAAGGCATACACTGATA
Organism: Heterodontus francisci; assembly: GCF_036365525.1. Classification (NCBI taxonomy): domain Eukaryota; kingdom Metazoa; phylum Chordata; class Chondrichthyes; order Heterodontiformes; family Heterodontidae; genus Heterodontus; species Heterodontus francisci. Next base: position 1,656,449 of record NW_027141550.1, read on the forward strand.
CCCAGTAACAAACACAGACACTTACACCAAGTAACAAAGACAGACAATTACACCAAGTAACAAAGACATACACTTACACCATGTAACAAAGACATACACTGACACCAAGTCACAAAGACACACACTGACACCCAGTAACAAAGACATACACTGACACCAAGTCACAAAGAAATACACTGATACCCAGTAACACAGACACACACTTACACCAAGTAACAAAGACATACACTGACACCAAGTCACAATGACACACACTGACACCCAGTAACAAAGACATACACTGACACCAAGTCACAAAGACATACACTGATACCCAGTAACACAGACACACACTTACACCAAGTAACACAGACATACACTGACACCCAGTAACACAGACATACACTTACACCAAGTAACAAAGACATACACTAACACCCAGTAACAAAGACATACACTGACACCCAGTAACACAGACACACATGGACACCAAGTAACAAAGACAATGACTTACACCAAGTAACACAGACACACACTGACACCCAGTAACACAGACACACACTTACACCAAGTAACAAAGACATACACTGACACCCAGTAACAAAGACATACACTGACAACCAGTAACACAGACACACACGGACACCAAGTAACAAAGACACAGACTTACGCCAAGGAACACAGACACACACTGACACCCAGTAACACAGACACACACTTACACCTAGTAACACAGGCATACACTCACACCAAGTAACAAAGACATACACTGATACCCAGTAAAAAAGACATACACTTACACCAAGTAACAAAGACATACACAGATTGCAAGTCACAAAGACATACACTGATGCCCAGTAACACAGACACATACTGACACCAAGTAACAAAGACATACACTTACACCAAGTAACAAAGACAGACACTTACACCAAGTAACAATGACATACACTGACACCAAGAAGCAAAGACATACACTTACACCAAGTAAAAAAGACAGACAATTACACCAAGTAACAAAGACATCCACTTACACCAAGTATTTTGACATACACAGACACCAAGTAACAAATACATACACTGATACCCAGTAACACAGACACACACTTACACCAAGTAACAAAGACATACACTGACACCAAGTCACAAAGAAATACACTGATACCCAGTAACAAAGACACACACATACACCAAGTAACACAGACATACACTGACACCAAGGCACGAAGACACACACTGACACCCAGTAACAAAGACATACACTGACACCAAGTCACAAAGACATACACTGATACCCAGTAAAACAGACACACACTTACACCAAGTAACAAAGACATACACTTACACCCAGTAACACAGACAAACACGGACAGCAAGTAACAAAGACAAACACGGACACCAAGTAACAACGACACAGACTTACACCAAGTAACACAGACACACATTGACACCCAGTAACACAGACACACACTTACACCAAGTAACACAGACATACACTGATAACAAGTCACAAAGACATACACTGATACCCAGTAACAAAGACAGACAATTACACCAAGTAACAAAGACATACACTTACACCAAGTATTTTGACATACACTGACACCAAGTATCAAAGACATACACTGATACCCAGTAACGCAGACACACACTTACACCAAGCAACAAAGACATACACTGACACCAAGTCACAAAGACACACACTGACACCCAGTAACAAAGACATACACTGACACCAAGTCACAAAGACATACATTGATACCCAGTAACACAGACACACACTTACACCAAGTAACACAGACATACACTGACACCCAGTAACACAGACAAACACGGACACCAAGTAACAAAGGCACAGACTTACACCAAGTAACACAGACACACATTGACACCCAGTAACACAGACACACACTTACACCAAGTAACACAGACATACACTGATAACAAGTCGCAAAGACATACACTGATACCCAGTAACAAAGACATACACTTACACCAAGTAACAAAGACAGTCAATTACACCAAGTAACAAAGACATACACTTACACCAAGTTTTTTGACATACACAGACACCAAGTAACAAAGACATACACTGATACCCAGTAACACAGACACACACTTACACCCAGTAACAAAGACATACACTGACACCAAGTCACAAAGACATACACTGATACCCAGTAACACAGACACACACTTACACCAAGTAACAAAGACATACACTTCCACCCAGTAACACAGACAAACACGGACAGCAAGTAACAAAGACAAAGACGGACACCAAGTAACAACGACACAGACGTACACCAAGTAACACAGACACACATTGACACCCAGTAACACAGACACACACTTACACCAAGTAACACAGACATACACTGATAACAAGTCACAAAGACATACACTGATACCCAGTAACAAAGACATACACTTACACCAAGTAACAAAGACAGACAATTACACCAAGTAACAAAGACATACACTTACACCAAGTATTTTGACATACACTGACACCAAGTAACAAAGACATACACTGATACCCAGTAACGCAGACACACGCTTACACCAAGTAACAAAGACATACACTGATACCAAGTCACAAAGACACACACTGACACCCAGTAACAAATACATACACTGACACCAAGTCACAAAGACATACATTGATACCCAGTAACACAGACACACATTTACACCAAGTAACACAGACATACACTGACACCCAGTAACACAGACAAACACGGACAACAAGTAACAAAGGCACAGACTTACACCAAGTAACAGAGGCACACATTGACACCCAGTAACACAGACACACACTTACACCAAGTAACACAGACATACACTGATAACAAGTCACAAAGACATACACTGATACCCAGTAACAAAGACATACACTTACACCAAGTAACAAAGACAGACAATTACACCAAGTAACAAAGACATACACTTACACCAAGTATTTTGACATACACTGACACCAAGTATCAAAGACATACACTGATACCCAGTAACACAGACACACTTGCACAAAGTAACAAAGACATACACTGACACCAAGTCACAAAGACACACACTGACACCCAGTAACAAAGACATACACTGACACCAAGTCACAAAGACATACATTGATACCCAGTAACGCAGACACACACTTACACCAAGTAACAAAGACATACACTGACTTCAAGTCACAAAGACACACACTGACACCCAGTAACAAAGACATACACTGACACCAAGTCACAAAGACATACATTGATACCCAGTAACACAGACACACACTTACACCAAGTAACACAGACATACACTGACACCCAGTAACACAGACAAACACGGACACCAAGTAACAAAGGCACAGACTTACACCAAGTAACACAGACACACATTGACACCCAGTAACACAGACACACACTTACACCAAGTAACGCAGACATACACTGATAACAAGTCACAAAGACATACACTGAAATCAAGTAACAAAGACATACACTTACACCAAGTAACAAAGACAGACAATTACACCAAGTAACAAAGACATACACTTACACCAAGTATTTTGACATACACAGACACCAAGTAACAAAGACATACACTGATACCCAGTAACACAGACACACACTTACACCAAGTAACAAAGACATACACTGACACCAAGTCACAAAGAAAGACACTGATACCCAGTAACACAGACACACACATACACCAAGTAACACAGACATACACTGACACCAAGTCACAAAGACACACACTGACACCCAGTAACAAAGACATACACTGACACCAAGTCACAAAGACATACACTGATACCCAGTAACACAGACACACACTTACACCAAGTAACAAAGACATACACTTCCACCCAGTAACACAGACAAACACGGACAGCAAGTAACAAAGACAAACACGGACACCAAGTAACAACGACACAGACTTACACCAAGTAACACAGACACACATTGACACCCAGTAACACAGAGACACACTTACACCAAGTAACACAGACATACACTGATAACAAGTCACAAAGACATACACTGATACCCAGTAACAAAGGCATACACTTACACCAAGTAACAAAGACAGACAATTACACCAAGTAACAAAGACATACACTTACACCAAGTAACAAATACAGACAATTACACCAAGTAACAAAGACATACACTTACACCAAGTAACAAAGACATACACTAACACCAAGTAACAAAGACATACATTGATACCCAGTAACGCAGACACACGCTTACACCAAGTAACAAAGACATACACTGATACCAAGTCACAAAGACACACACTGACACCCAGTAACAAAGACATACACTGACACCAAGTCACAAAGACATACATTGATACCCAGTAACACAGAAACACATTTACACCAAGTAACACAGACATACACTGACACCCAGTAACACAGACAAACACGGACACCAAGTAACAAAGGCACAGTCTTACACCAAGTAACACAGACACACATTGACACCCAGTAACACAGACACACACTTACACCAAGTAACACAGACATACACTGATAACATGTCACAAAGACATACACTGATACCCAGTAACAAAGACATACACTTACACCAAGTAACAAAGACAGACAATTACACCAAGTAACAAAGACATACACTTACACCAAGTATTTTGACATACACTGACACCAAGTATCAAAGACATGCACTGATACCCAGGAACACAGACACACTTACAGAAAGTAACAAATACATACACTGACACCAAGTCACAAAGACACACACTGACACCCAGTAACAAAGACATACACTGACACCAAGTCACAAAGACATACACTGATTCCCAGTAACACAGACACACACTTACACCAAGTAACACAGACATACACTGACACCCAGTAACACAGACACACACTTACACCAAGTAACAAAGACATACACTGACACCCAGTAACATAGACATACACTGACACCCAGTAACACAGACACACACGGACACAAAGTAACAAAGACACTGACTTACACCAAGTAACACAGACACACACTGACACCCAGTAACACAGACACACACTTACACCAAGTAACAAAGACAAACGCTGACACCCAGTAACAAAGACATACACTGACAACCAGTAACACAGACACACACGGACACCAAGTAACAAAGACAGACAATTACACCAAGTAACAAAGACATACACTTACACCAAGTATTTTGACATACACTGACACCAAGTATCAAAGACATACACTGATACCCAGTAACGCAGACACACGCTTACACCAAGTAACAAAGACATACACTGATACCAAGTCACAAAGACACACACTGACACCCAGTAACAAATACATACACTGACACCAAGTCACAAAGACATACATTGATACCCAGTAACACAGACACACATTTACACCAAGTAACACAGACATACACTGACACCCAGTAACACAGACAAACACGGACAACAAGTAACAAAGGCACAGACTTACACCAAGTAACACAGACACACATTGACACCCAGTAACACAGACACACACTTACACCAAGTAACACAGACATACACTGATAACAAGTCACAAAGACATACACTGATACCCAGTAACAAAGACATACACTTACACCAAGTAACAAAGACAGACAATTACACCAAGTAACAAAGACATACACTTACACCAAGTATTTTGACATACACTGACACCAAGTATCAAAGACATACACTGATACCCAGTAACACAGACACACTTACACAAAGTAACAAAGACATACACTGACACCAAGTCACAAAGACACACACTGACACCCAGTAACAAAGACATACACTGACACCAAGTCACAAAGACATACATTGATACCCAGTAACGCAGACACACACTTACACCAAGTAACAAAGACATACACTGACTTCAAGTCACAAAGACACACACTGACACCCTGTAACAAAGACATACACTGACACCTAGTCACAAAGACATACATTGATACCCAGTAACACAGACACACACTTACACCAAGTAACACAGACATACACTGACACCCAGTAACACAGACAAACACGGACACCAAGTAACAAAGGCACAGACTTACACCAAGTAACACAGACACACATTGACACCCAGTAACACAGACACACACTTACACCAAGTAACGCAGACATACACTGATAACAAGTCACAAAGACATACACTGAAATCAAGTAACAAAGACATACAATTACACCAAGTAACAAAGACAGACAATTACACCAAGGAACAAAGACATACACTTACACCAAGTATTTTGACATACACAGACACCAAGTAACAAAGACATACACTGATACCCAGTAACACAGACACACACTTACACCAAGTAACAAAGACATACACTGACACCAAGTCACAAAGAAATACACTGATACCCAGTAACACAGACACACACATACACCAAGTAACACAGACATACACTGACACCAAGTCACAAAGACACACACTGACACCCAGTAACAAAGACATACACTGACACCAAGTCACAAAGACATACACTGATACCCAGTAACACAGACACACACTTACACCAAGTAACAAAGACATACACTTCCACCCAGTAACACAGACAAACACGGACAGCAAGTAACAAAGACAAACACGGACACCAAGTAACAACGACACAGACTTACACCAAGTAACACAGACACACATTGACACCCAGTAACACAGAGACACACTTACACCAAGTAACACAGACATACACTGATAACAAGTCACAAAGACATACACTGATACCCAGTAACAAAGACATACACTTACACAAAGTAACAAAGACAGACAATTACACCAAGTAACAAAGAAATACACTTACACCAAGTAACAAAGACAGACAATTACACCAAGTAACAAAGACATACACTTACACCAAGTAACAAAGACATACACTGACACCAAGTAACAAAGACATACACTGATACCCAGTAACGCAGACACACGCTTACACCAAGTAACAAAGACATACACTGATACCAAGTCACAAAGACACACACTGACACCCAGTAACAAAGACATACACTGACACCAAGTCACAAAGAAATACATTGATACCCAGTAACACAGACACACATTTACACCAAGTAACACAGACATACACTGACACCCAGTAACACAGACAAACACGGACACCAAGTAACAAAGGCACAGACTTACACCAAGTAACACAGACACACATTGACACCCAGTAACACAGACACACACTTACACCAAGTAACACAGACATACACTGATAACATGTCACAAAGACATACACTGATACCCAGTAACAAAGACATACACTTACACCAAGTAACAAAGACAGACAATTACACCAAGTAACAAAGACATACACTTACACCAAGTATTTTGACATACACTGACACCAAGTATCAAAGACATGCACTGATACCCAGGAACACAGACACACTTACAGAAAGTAACAAATACATACACTGACACCAAGTCACAAAGACACACACTGACACCCAGTAACAAAGACATACACTGACACCAAGTCACAAAGACATACTCTGATTCCCAGTAACACAGACACACACTTACACCAAGTAACACAGACATGCACTGACACCCAGTAACACAGACACACACTTACACCAAGTAACAAAGACATACACTGACACCCAGTAACATAGACATACACTGACACCCAGTAACACAGACACACATGGACACAAAGTAACAAAGACACTGACTTACACCAAGTAACACAGACACACACTGACACCCAGTAACACAGACACACACTTACACCAAGTAACAAAGACAAACGCTGACACCCAGTAACAAAGACATACACTGACAACCAGTAACACAGACACACACGGACACCAAGTAACAAAGACACAGACTTACACCAAGGAACACAGACACACACTGACACCCAGTAACACAGACACACACTTACACCTAATAACACAGACATGCACTGACACCAAGTAACAAAGACATACACTTACACCAAGTAAAATAGACATACACTGACACCAAGTAACAAAGACATACACTGATACCCAGTAACACAGACACACACTTACACCAAGTAACAAAGACATACACTGATACCCAGTGACAAAGACACACAGATAAACCATGTAACACAGACATACGCTTACACCAAAAAACACAGACACACACTTACACCAAGCAACACAGACATACACTGACACCAGATAACAAAGACAGACAATTAATATCAAGTAACAAAGACATACAATTGCACCAAGTATTTTGACATACACTGACACCAAGTAACAAAGACAAACACTGATACCCAGTAACACAGACACACACTGACACCCAGTAACAAAGACATGCACTGACACCAAGTAACACAGACATACACTGACACCCAGTAACAAAGACATATACTGATACCCAGTAACATGGGCACACACTTACACCAATTAACACAGACATACACTGACACCAAGTAACAAAGACATACACTGATACCTAGTAACATAGACACACACTTACACCAAGTAACACAGACATACACTGACACCAAGTAACAAAGACATACACTGATACCAAGTCACAAAGACTTACACTGATACCCAGTATCACAGACACACTATAACACCCAGTAACAAAGACATACACTGTCACCAAGTCACAAAGACATACACTGATACCAAGTCACAAAGACATACACTTACACCAAGTAACACAGACATACACTGACGCCAAGTAACAAAGACATACACTTACACCAAGTAACAAAGACAGACAATTACACCAAGTAACAAAGACATACACTTACACCAAGTAACAAAGACACACACTTACACCAAGTAACACAGACATACACTGACGCCAGTTAACTAAGGCATACACTTACACCAAGTAACAAAGACAGACAATTACACCAAGTAACAAAGACATACACTTACACCAAGTATTTTGACATACACTGATACCCAGTAAAACAGACACACTTAGACCAAGTAACACAGACATACACTGACACCCAGTAACACAGACATACCCTTACACCAAGTAACAAAGACATACACTGACACCCAGTAACACAGACACACATTGACACCCAGTAACACAGACACACACTTACACCAAGTAACACAGACATACACTGATAACAAGTCACAAAGACTTACACTGATACCCAGTAACAAAGACATACACTTACACCAAGTAACAAAGACAGACAATTACACCAAGTAACAAAGACATACACTTACACCAAGTATTTTGACATACACTGACACCAAGTAACAAAGACATACACTGATACCCAGTAACACAGAGACACACTTACACCAAGTAACAAAGACATACAGTGATACGCAGTAAAAAAGGCAGACACTGACACCAAGTCACAAAGACATACACTGATAGCAAGTCACAAAGACATACACTGATGCCCAGTAACACAGACACATACTGACACCAAGTAACAAAGACATACACTTACACCAAGTAACAAAGACAGACACTTACACCAAGAAGCAAAGACATACACTTACACCAAGTAAAAGAGACAGACAATTACACCAAGTAACAAAGACATACACTTACACCAAGTATTTTGACATACACAGACACCAAGTAACGAAGACAGACACTGATACCCAGTAACACAGACACACACTTACACCAATTAACAAAGACATACACTGACACCAAGTCACAAAGAAATACACTGATACCCAGTAACACAGACACACACATACACCAAGTAACACAGACATACACTGACACCAAGTCACAAAGACACACACTGACACCCAGTAACAAAGACATACACTGACACCAAGTCACAAAGACATACACTGATACCCAGTAACACAGACACACACTTACACCAAGTAACAAAGACATACACTTACACCCAGTAACACAGACAAACTCGGACAGCAAGTAACAAAGACAAACACGGACACCAAGTAACAAAGACACAGACTTACACCACGTAACACAGACACACATTGACACCCAGTAACACAGACACACACTTACTCCAAGTAACACAGACATACACTGATAACAAGTCACAAAGACATACACTGATACCCAGTAACAAAGACATACACTTACACCAAGTAACAAAGACAGACAATTACACCAAGTAACAAAGACATCCACTTGCACCAAGTATTTTGACATACACTGACACCAAGTAGCAAAGACATACACTGATACCCAGTAACAAAGACATACACTGACACCAAGTCACAAAGACGCACACTGACACCCAGTAACAAAGACATACACTGACACCAAGTCACAAAGACATACATTGATACCCAGTAACACAGACACACACTTACACCAAGTAACACAGACATACACTGACACCCAGTAACACAGACAAACACGGACACCAAGTAACAAAGACATACACTGATACCCAGTAACACAGACACACTTACACCAAGTAACAAAGACATACACTGACACCAAGTCACAAAGACACACACTGACACCCAGTAACACAGACACACACTTACACCAAGTAACAAAGACATACACTGACACCCAGTAACATAGACATACACTGACACCCAGTAACACAGACACACACGGACACAATGTAACAAAGACACTGACTTACACCAAGTAACACAGACACACACTGACACCCAGTAACACAGACACACACTTACACCAAGTAACAAAGACATACGCTGACAACCAGTAAAAAAGACATACACTGACAACCAATTAACACAGACATACACTGACACCAAGTAACAAAGACATACACTGATACCCAGTAACAATGTCACACACTTACACCAAGTAACACAGACATACACTGACACCAAGTAACAAAGACATACACTGATACCAAGTCACAAAGACATACACTGATACCCAGTATCACAGACACACAATGACACCCAGTAACAAAGACATACACTGTCACCAAGTCACAAAGACATACACTGATACCAAGTCACAAAGACATACACTTATACCAAGTAACAAAGACATACACTGACACCCAGTAACATAGACATACACTGACACCCAGTAACACAGACATACACGGACACAATGTAACAAAGACACTGACTTACACCAAGTAACACAGACACACACTGACACCCAGTAACACAGACACACACGTACACCAAGTAACAAAGACATACGCTGACAACCAGTAAAAAAGACATACACTGACAACCAGTAACACAGACACACACGGACACCAAGTAACAAAGACACAGACTTACACCAAGGAACACAGACACACACTGACACCCAGGAACATAGACACACACTTACACCTAATAACACAGACATACACTGACACCAAGTAACAAAGACATACACTTACACCAAGTAAAATAGACATACACTGACACCAAGTAACAAAGACATACACTGATACCCAGTAACACAGACACACACTTACACCAAGTAACAAAGACATACACTGATACCCAGTAACAAAGACACACACTTACACCAAGTAACAAAGACATACACTGACACCCAGGAACATAGACACACACTTACACCTAATAACACAGACATACACTGACACCAAGTCACAAAGACATACACTTACACCAAGTAAAATAGACATACACTGACACCAAGTAACAAAGACATACACTGATACCCAGTAACACAGACACACACTTACAACAAGTAACAAAGACATACACTGATACCCAGTAACAAAGACATACACTTACACCAAGTATTTTGACATACACTGACACCAAGTAACAAAGACATACACTGATACACAGTAACACAGACACACACTGACACCCAGTAACAAAGACATACACTGACACCAAGTAACACAGACATACACTGACACCAAGTAACAAAGACATACACTGATACCCAGTAACATGGACACACACTTACACCAATTAACACAGACATACACTGACACCAAGTAACAAAGACATACACTGATACCCAGTAACAAAGACACACACTTACACCAAGTAACACAGACATACACTGACACCAAGTAACAAAGACATTCACTGATACCAAGTCACAAAGACATACACTGATACCCAGTATCACAGACACACAATGACACCCAGTAACAAAGACATACACTGTCACCAAGTCACAAAGACATACACTGATACCAGGTCACAAAGACATACACTTACACCAAGTTACACAGACATACACTGACGCCAAGTAACAAAGAAATACACTTACACCAAGTAACAAAGACAGACAATTACACCAAGTAACAAAGACATACACTTACACCAAGTATTTTGACATACACTGATACCCAGTAAAACAGACACACTTAGACCAAGTAACACAGATAAACACGGACAACATGTAACAAAGACACAGAATTACACCAAGTAACACAGACACACATTGACACCCAGTAACACAGACACACACTTACACCAAGTAACACAGACATACACTGATAACAAGTCACAAAGACATACACTGATACCCAGTAACAAAGACTTACACTTACACCAAGTAACAAAGACAGACAATTACACCAAGTAACAAAGACATACACTTACACCAAGTATTTTGACATACACTGACACCAAGTAACAAAGACATACACTGATACCCAGTAACACAGACACACACTTACACCAAGTAACAAAGACATACACTGATAGCATTCACAAAGACATACACTGATGCCCAGTAACACAGACACATACTGACACCAAGTAACAAAGACAGACACTTACACCAAGAAGCAAAGACATACACTTACACCAAGTAAAAAAGACAGACAATTACACCAAGTAACAAAGACATACACTTACACCAAGTATTTTGACATACACAGACACCAAGTAACGAAGACAGACACTGATACCCAGTAACACAGACACACACTTACACCAAGTAACAAAGACATACACTGACACCAAGTCACAAAGAAATACAGTGATACCCAGTAACACAGACACACACTTACACCAAGTAACAAAGACATACACTTACACCCAGTAACACAGACAAACACGGACAGCAAGTAACAAAGACAAACACGGACACAAAGTAACAAAGACACAGACTTACACCAAGTAACACAGACACACATTGACACCCAGTAACACAGACACACACTTACACCAAGTAACACAGACATGCACTGATAACAAGTCACAAAGACATACACTGATACCCAGTAACAAAGACATACTCTTACACCAAGTAACAAAGACAGACAATTACACCAAGTAACAAAGACATACACTTACACCAAGTATTTTGACATACACTGACACCAAGTAACAAAGACATACACTGATACCCAGTAACGCAGACACACACTTACACCAAGTAACAAAGACATACACTGACACCAAGTCACAAAGACATACACTGACACCCAGTAACAAAGACATACAATGACACCAAGTCACAAAGACATACATTGATACCCAGTAACTCAGACACACACTTACACCAAGTAACACAGACATACACTGACACCCAGTAACACAGACAAACACGGACACCAAGTAACAAAGGCACAGACTTACACCAAGTAACACATACACACATTGACACCCAGTAACACAGAAACACACTTACACCAAGTAACACAGACATACACTGATAACAAGTCACAAAGACATACACTGATTCTTTTGGGCCTCCTTATCTCTAGAGACAATGGACACGCGCCTGGAGGTGGTCAGTGGTTTGTGAAGCAGCGCCTGGAGTGGCTATAAAGGCCAATTCTGGAGTGACAGGCTCTTCCACAGGTGCTGCAGAGAAATTTGTTTGTTGGGGCTGTTGCACAGTTGGCTCTCCCCTTGCGCCTCTGTCTTTTTTCCTGCCAACTACTAAGTCTCTTCGACTCGCCACAATTTAGCCCTGTCTTTATGGCTGCCCGCCAGCTCTGGCGAATGCTGGCAACTGACTCCCACGACTTGTGATCAATGTCACACGATTTCATGTCGCGTTTGCAGACGTCTTTATAACGGAGACATGGACGGCCGGTGGGACTGATACCAGTGGCGAGCTCGCTGTACAATGTGTCTTTGGGGATCCTGCCATCTTCCATGCGGCTCACATGGCCAAGCCATCTCAAGCGCCGCTGACTCAGTAGTGTGTATAAGCTGGGGGTGTTGGCCGCTTCAAGGACTTCTGTGTTGGAGATATAGTCCTGCCACCTGATGCCAAGTATTGTCCGAAGACAGCGAAGATGGAATGAATTGAGACGTCGCTCTTGGCTGGCATACGTTGTCCAGGCCTCGCTGCCGTAGTGCAAGGTACTGAGGACACAGGCCTGATACACTCGGACTTTTGTGTTCTGTGTCAGTGCGCCATTTTCCCACACTCTCTTGGCCAGTCTGGACATAGCAGTGGAAGCCTTACCCATGCGCTTGTTGATTTCTGCATCTAGAGACAGGTTACTGGTGATAGTTGAGCCTAGGTAGGTGAACTCTTGAACCACTTCCAGAGCGTGGTCGCCAATATTGATGGATGGAGCATTTCTGACATCCTGCCCCATGATGTTCGTTTTCTTGAGGCTGATGGTTAGGCCAAATTCATTGCAGGCAGACGCAAACCTGTCGATGAGACTCTGCAGGCATTCTTCAGTGTGAGATGTTAAAGCAGCATCGTCAGCAAAGAGAAGTTCTCCGATGAGGACTTTCCGTACTTTGGACTTCGCTCTTAGACGGGCAAGGTTGAACAACCTGCCCCCTGATCTTGTGTGGAGGAAAATTCCTTCTTCAGAGGATTTGAACGCATGTGAAAGCAGCAGGGAGAAGAAAATCCCAAAAAGTGTGGGTGCGAGAACACAGACCTGTTTCACACCACTCAGGATAGGAAAGGGCTCTGATGAGGAGCCACCATGTTGAATTGTGCCTTTCATATTGTCATGGAATGAGGTGATGATACTTAGTAGCTTTGGTGGACATCCGATCTTTTCTAGTAGTCTGAAGAGACCACGTCTGCTGACGAGGTCAAAGGCTTCTGTTACTGATACCCAGTAACAAAGACATACACTTACACCAAGTAACAAAGACAGACAAATACACCAAGTAACAAAGACATACACTTACACCAAGTATTTTGACATACACTGACACCAAGTAACAAAGACATACACTGATACCCAGTAACACAGACACACTTACACCAAGTAACAAAGACATACACTGACACCAAGTCACAAAGACACACACTGACACCCAGTAACAAAGACATACACTGACACCAAGTCACAAAGACATACACTGATACCCAGTAACACAGACACACACTTACACCAAGTAACACAGACATACACTGACACCCAGTAACACAGACACACACTTACACCAAGTAACAAAGACATACACTGACACCCAGTAACATAGACATACACTGACACCCAGTAACACAGACACACACGGACACAAAGTAACAAAGACACTGACTTACACCAAGTAACACAGACACACACTGACACCCAGTAACACAGACACACACTTACACCAAGTAACAAAGACATACGCTGACACCCAGTAACAAAGACATACACTGACAACCAGTAACACAGACACACACGGACATCAAGTAACAAAGACACAGACTTACACCAAGGAACACAGACACACACTGACACCCAGTAACATAGACACACACTTACACCTAATAACACAGACATACACTGACACCAAGTAACAAAGACATACACTTACACCAAGTAAAATAGACATACACTGACACCAAGTAACAAAGACATACACTGATACCCAGTAACACAGACACACACTTACACCAAGTAACAAAGACATACACTGATACCCAGTAACAAAGACACACAGTTAAACCATTTAACACAGACATACGCTTACACCAAAAACACAGACACTCACTTACACCAAGCAACACAGACATACACTGACACCACATAACAAAGACAGACAAATAACACCAAGTAACAAAGACATACACTTACACCAAGTATTTTGACATACACTGACACCAAGTAAAAAAGACATACACTGATACCCAGTAACACAGACACACACTGACACCCAGTAACAAAGACATACACTGACACCAAGTAACACAGACATACACTGACACCAAATAACAAAGACATACACTGATACCCAGTAACATGGACACACACTTACACCAATTAACACAGACATACACTGACACCAAGTAACAAAGACATACACTGATACCCAGTAACATAGACACACACTTACACCAATTAACACAGACATACACTGATACCAAGTAACAAAGACATACACTGATACCCAGTATCACAGACACACAATGACACCCAGTAACAAAGACATACACTGTCACCAAGTCACAAAGACATACACTGATACCAAGTCACAAAGACATACACTTACACCAAGTAACACAGACATACACTGACGCCAAGTAACAAAGAAATACACTTACACCAAGTAACAAAGACAGACAATTACACCAAATAACTAAGGCATACACTTACACCAAGTAACAAAGGCAGACAATTACACCAAGTAACAAAGACATACACTTACACCAAGTATTTTGACATACACTGATACCCAGTAAAACAGACATATTTAGACCAAGTAACACAGACATACACTGACACCCAGTAACACAGACATACCCTTTCACCAAGTAACAAAGACATACACTGACACCCAGTAAAACAGACAAACACGGACACCATGTAACAAAGACACAGACTTACACCAAGTAACACAGACACACATTGACACCCAGTAGCACAGACACACACTTACACCAAGTAACACAGACATACACTGATAACAAGTCACAAAGACATACACTGATACCCAGTAACAAAGACATACACTTATACCAAGTAACAAAGACAGACAATTACACCAAGTAACAAAGACATACACTTACACCAATTATTTTGACATACACTGACACCAAGTAACAAAGACATACACTGATACCCAGTAACACAGACACACACTTACACCAAGTAACAAAGACATACACTGACACCAAGTCACAAAGACACACACTGACACCCAGTAACAAAGACACACACTTACACCAAGTAACACAGACAAACACTGACACCCAGTAACACAGACACACACTTACATCAAGTAACAAAGACATACACTGACACCCAGTAAGAAAGACATACACTGACACCCAGTAACACAGACACACATGGACACCAAGTAACAAAGACACTGACTTACACCAAGTAACACAGACACACACTGACAACCAGTAAAACAGACACACACTTACACCAAGTAACAAAGACATACACTGACACCCAGTAACAAAGACATACACTGATACCCAGTAAAAAAGACATACACTGACACCAAGTCACAAAGACATAGACTGATACCAAGTCACAAAGACACACACTGATGCCCAGTAACACAGACACATACTGACACCAAGTAACAAAGACATAAACTTACACCAAGTAACAAAGACACACACTCACACCAAGTAACAAAGACATAAACTTACACCAAGTAACAAAGACACACACTCACACCAAGTAACAAAGACAGACAATTACACCAAGTAACAAATACATACACTTACACCAAGTATTTTGACATACACTGACACCAAGTAACAAAGACATACACTGATACCCAGTAACACAGACACACACTTACACCAGGTAACAATGACATACACTGACACCAAGTCACAAAGACACACACTGACACCCAGTAACAAAGACATACACTGACACCAAGTCACAAAGGAATACACTGATACCCAGTAACACAGACACTCACATACACCAAGTAACACAGACATACACTGAAACCCAGTAACACAGACACACACTTACACCAAGTAACAAAGACATACACTGACAACCAGTAACAAAGACATACATTGACACCCAGTAACTCAGACATACACTGACACCCAGTAACACAGACACACAATTACACCAAGTAACACAGACACACACTGATACCCAGTAACAAAGACATACACTGACACCAATTCACAAAGACATACACTGACACCAAGTCACAAAGACATACACTGATACCCAGTAACACAGACACACACTGACACCAAGTCACAAAGACACACACTGATGCCCAGTAACACAGACACATACTGACACCAAGTAACAAAGACATAAACTTACACCAAGTAACAAAGACACACACTCACACCAAGTAACAAAGACAGACAATTACACCAAGTAACAAAGACATACACTTACACCAAGTATTTTGACATGCACTGACACCAAGTAACAAAGACATACACTGATACCCAGTAACACAGACACACACTTACACCAAGTAACAATGACATACACTGACACCAAGTCACAAAGACACACACTGACACCCAGTAACAAAGACATACACTGACACCAAGTCACAAAGGAATACACTGATACCCAGTAACACAGACACTCACATACACCAAGTAACACAGACATACACTGAAACCCAGTAACACAGACACACACTTACACCAAGTAGCAAAGACATACACTGACAACCAGTAACAAAGACATACATTGACACCCAGTAACTCAGACATACACTGACACCCAGTAACACAGACACACAATTACACCAAGTAACACAGACACACACTGATACCCAGTAACAAAGACATACACTGACACCAATTCACAAAGACATACACTGACACCAAGTCACAAAGACATACACTGATACCCAGTAACACAGACACACACTGACACCAAGTAACAAAGACATACACTGACACCAAGTAACAAAGACATACACTTACACCAAGTAACAAAGACATACACTGACACCAAGTAACACAGACATACACTGACACCAAGTAACAAAGACATACACTGATACCCAGTAACATAGACACACACTTACACCAAGTAACACAGACATACACTGACACCAAGTAACAAAGACATACACAGATACCAAGTCACAAAGACATACACTGATACCCAGTATCACAGACACACACTGACACCAAGTAACAAAGACATACACTGACACCAAGTAACACAGACACACACTGACACCCAGTAACAAAGACATACACTGTCACCAAGTCACAAAGACATACACTGATACCAAGTCACAAAGACATACATTTACACCAAGTAACACAGACATACACTGACGCCAAGTAACAAAGACATACACTTACACCAAGTAACAAAGACAGACAATTACACCAAGTAACAAAGACATACACTTACACCAAGTAACAAAGACACACACTTACACCAAGTAACACAGACATACACTGACGCCAAGTAACAAAGACATGCACTTACACAAAGTAACAAAGACAGACAATTACACCAAGTAACAAAGACATACACTTACACCAAGTATTTTGACATACACTGACACCCAGTAACACAGACACACCCTTACACCAAGTAACACAGACATACACTGAAACCCAGTAACACAGACACACACTTACACCAAGGAACAAAGACATTCACTGACACCCAGTAACAAAGACATACATTGACACCCAGCAACTCAGACATACACTGACACCCAGTAACACAGACACACAATTACACCAAGTAACACAGACATACACTGACACTAAGTAACAAAGACATACACTGATACCCAGTAACACAGACACACACTGATTCCCAGTAACAAAGACATACACTGACACCAATTCACAAAGACATACACTGACACCAAGTCACAAAGGCATACACTGATACTCAGTAACACAGACACACACTGACACCAAGTAACAAAGACATACACTGACACCAAGTAACAAAGACATACACTGACACCAAGTAACACAGACATACACTGACTCCAAGTAACAAAGACATACATTGATACCAAGTCACAAAGACATACGCTGATCCCCAGTAACACAGACACACACTGACACCCAGTAACAAAGACATACACTGACACCAAGTAACACAGACATACACTGACACCAAGTAACAAAGACATACACTGATACCCAGGAACATAGCCACCCACTTACACCAAGTAACACAGACATACACTGACACCAAGTAACAAAGACATACACTGATACCAAGTCGCAGTGACATACACTGATACCCAGTATCACAGACACACACTGACACCAAGTAACAAAGACATACACTGACACAAAGTAACACAGACACACACTGAAACCCAGTAACAAAGACAGACACTGTCACCAAGTCACAAAGACATACACTGATACCAAATCACAAAGACATACACTTACACCAAGTAACACAGACAAACACTGACGCCAAGTAACAAAGACATACACTTACACCAAGTAAAATAGACATACACTGACACCAAGTAACAAAGACATACACTGATACCCAGTAACACAGACACACACTTACACCAAGTAACAAAGACATACACTGATACCCAGTAACAAAGACACACAGTTAAACCATGTAACACAGACATACGCTTACACCAAAAACACAGACACACACTTACACCAAGCAACACAGACATACACTGACACCAGATAACAAAGACAGACAATTAACACCAAGTAACAAAGACATACACTTACACCAAGTAACACAGACATACACTGACACCAAGTAACAAAGACATACACTGATACCCAGTAACATAGACACACACTTACACCAAGTAACACAGACATACACTGACACCAAGTAACAAAGACATACACAGATACCAAGTCACAAAGACATACACTGATACCCAGTATCACAGACACACACTGACACCAAGTAACAAAGACAGACACTGACACCAAGTAACACAGACACACACTGACACCCAGTAACAAAGACATACACTGTCACCAAGTCACAAAGACATACACTGATACCAAGTCACAAAGACATACATTTACACCAAGTAACACAGACATACACTGACGCCAAGTAACAAAGACATACACTTACACCAAGTAACAAAGACAGACAATTACACCAAGTAACAAAGACATACACTTACACCAAGTAACAAAGACACACACTTACACCAAGTAACACAGACATACACTGACGCCAAGTAACAAAGACATGCACTTACACCAAGTAACAAAGACAGACAATTACACCAAGTAACAAAGACATACACTTACACCAAGTATTTTGACATACACTGACACCCAGTAACACAGACACACCCTTACACCAAGTAACACAGACATACACTGAAACCCAGTAACACAGACACACACTTACACCAAGGAACAAAGACATTCACTGACACCCAGTAACAAAGACATACATTGACACCCAGCAACTCAGACATACACTGACACCCAGTAACACAGACACACAATTACACCAAGTAACACAGACATACACTGACACTAAGTAACAAAGACATACACTGATACCCAGTAACACAGACACACACTGATTCCCAGTAGCAAAGACATACACTGACACCAATTCACAAAGACATACACTGACACCAAGTCACAAAGGCATACACTGATACTCAGTAACACAGACACACACTGACACCAAGTAACAAAGACATACACTGACACCAAGTAACAAAGACATACACTGACACCAAGTAACACAGACAAACACTGACTCCAAGTAACAAAGACATACATTGATACCAAGTCACAAAGACATACGCTGATCCCCAGTAACACAGACACACACTGACACCCAGTAACAAAGACATACACTGACACCAAGTAACACAGACATACACTGACACCAAGTAACAAAGACATACACTGATACCCAGGAACATAGCCACCCACTTACACCAAGTAACACAGACATACACTGACACCAAGTAACAAAGACATACACTGATACCAAGTCGCAGAGACATACACTGATACCCAGTATCACAGACACACACTGACACCAAGTAACAAAGACATACGTTGACACAAAGTAACACAGACACACACTGAAACCCAGTAACAAAGACAGACACTGTCACCAAGTCACAAAGACATACACTGATACCAAATCACAAAGACATACACTTACACCAAGTAACACAGACAAACACTGACGCCAAGTAACAAAGACATACACTTACACCAAGTAAAATAGACATACACTGACACCAAGTAACAAAGACATACACTGATACCCAGTAACACAGACACACACTTACACCAAGTAACAAAGACATACACTGATACCCAGTAACAAAGACAGACAATTAACACCAAGTAACAAAGACATACACTTACACCAAGTATTTTGACATACACTGA
The DNA here is from genome assembly GCF_036365525.1 of Heterodontus francisci. Taxonomy (NCBI): domain Eukaryota; kingdom Metazoa; phylum Chordata; class Chondrichthyes; order Heterodontiformes; family Heterodontidae; genus Heterodontus; species Heterodontus francisci. The sequence continues at coordinate 1,678,552 of NW_027141550.1, forward strand.
CACCAAGTAACAAAGACATACACTGATACCCAGTAACACAGACACACACTGACACCCATTAACAAAGACATACACTGACACCAAGTAACACAGACATACACTGACAACAAGTAACAAAGACATCCACTGATACCCAGTAACATGGACACACACTTACACCAAGTAACACAGACATACACTGACACCAAGTAACAAAGACATACACTGATACCCAGTAACATAGACACACGCTTACACCAAGTAACACAGACATACACTGACACCAAGTAACAAAGACATACACTGATACCATTTCACAAAGACATACACTGATACCCAGTATCACAGACACACAATGACACCCAGTAACAAAGACATACACTGTCAGCAAGTCACAAAGACATGCACTGATACCAAGTCACAAAGACATACACTTACAACGAGTAACACAGACATACACTGACGCCAAGTAACAAAGAAATACACTTACACCAAGTAACAAAGACAGACAATTACACCAAGTAACAAAGACATACACTTACACCAAGTAACAAAGACACACACTTACACCAAGTAACACAGACATACACTGACGCCAAGTAACTGAGGCATACACTTACACCAAGTAACAAAGACAGACAATTACGCCAAGTAACAAAGACATACACTTACACCAAGTATTTTGACATACACTGACACCAAGTAACAAAGACATACACTGATACCCAGTAACACAGACACACACTTACACCAAGTAACAAAGACATACACTGATAGCAAGTCACAAAGACATACACTGATGCCCAGTAACACAGACACATACTGACACCAAGTAACAAAGACAGACACTTACACCAAGTAAAAAAGACAGACAATTACACCAAGTAACAAAGACATACACTTACACCAAGTATTTTGACATACACAGACACCAAGTAACGAAGACAGACACTGATACCCAGTAACACAGACACACACTTACACCAAGTAACAAAGACATACACTGACACCAAGTCACAAAGAAATACACTGATACCCAGTAACACAGACACACACTTACACCAAGTAACAAAGACATACACTTACACCCAGTAACACAGACAAACACGGACAGCAAGTAACAAAGACAAACACGGACACCAAGTAACAAAGACACAGACTTACACCAAGTAACACAGACACACATTGACACCCAGTAACACAGACACACACTTACACCAAGTAACACAGACATGCACTGATAACAAGTCACAAAGACATACACTGATACCCAGTAACAAAGACATACACTTACACCAAGTATTGTGACATACACTGACACCAAGTAACAAAGACATACACTGATACCCAGTAACGCAGACACACACTTACACCAAGTAACAAAGACATACACTGACACCAAGTCACAAAGACATACACTGACACCCAGTAACAAAGACATACAATGACACCAAGTCACAAAGACATACATTGATACCCAGTAACACAGACACACACTTACACCAAGTAACACAGACATACACTGACACCCAGTAACACAGACAAACACGGACACCAAGTAACAAAGGCACAGACTTACACCAAGTAACACATACACACATTGACACCCAGTAACACAGACACACACTTACACCAAGTAACACAGACATACACTGATAACAAGTCACAAAGACATACACTGATTCTTTTGGGCCTCCTTATCTCGAGAGACAATGGATACGCGCCTGGAGGTGGTCAGTGGTTTGTGAAGCAGCGCCTGGAGTGGCTATAAAGGCCAATTCTGGAGTGACAGGCTCTTCCACAGGTGCTGCAGAGAAATTTGTTTGTTGGGGCTGTTGCACAGTTGGCTCTCCCCTTGCGCCTCTGTCTTTTTTCCTGCCAACTACTAAGTCTCTTCGACTCGCCACAATTTAGCCCTGTCTTTATGGCTGCCCGCCAGCTCTGGCGAATGCTGGCAACTGACTCCCACGACTTGTGATCAATGTCACACGATTTCATGTCGCGTTTGCAGACGTCTTTATAACGGAGACATGGACGGCCGGTGGGACTGATACCAGTGGCGAGCTCGCTGTACAATGTGTCTTTGGGGATCCTGCCATCTTCCATGCGGCTCACATGGCCAAGCCATCTCAAGCGCCGCTGACTCAGTAGTGTGTATAAGCTGGGGGTGTTGGCCGCTTCAAGGACTTCTGTGTTGGAGATATAGTCCTGCCACCTGATGCCAAGTATTGTCCGAAGACAGCGAAGATGGAATGAATTGAGACGTCGCTCTTGGCTGGCATACGTTGTCCAGGCCTCGCTGCCGTAGTGCAAGGTACTGAGGACACAGGCCTGATACACTCGGACTTTTGTGTTCCGTGTCAGTGCGCCATTTTCCCACACTCTCTTGGCCAGTCTGGACATAGCAGTGGAAGCCTTACCCATGCGCTTGTTGATTTCTGCATCTAGAGACAGGTTACTGGTGATAGTTGAGCCTAGGTAGGTGAACTCTTGAACCACTTCCAGAGCGTGGTCGCCAATATTGATGGATGGAGCATTTCTGACATCCTGCCCCATGATGTTCGTTTTCTTGAGGCTGATGGTTAGGCCAAATTCATTGCAGGCAGACGCAAACCTGTCGATGAGACTCTGCAGGCATTCTTCAGTGTGAGATGTTAAAGCAGCATCGTCAGCAAAGAGGAGTTCTCTGATGAGGACTTTCCGTACTTTGGACTTCGCTCTTAGACGGGCAAGGTTGAACAACCTGCCCCCTGATCTTGTGTGGAGGAAAATTCCTTCTTCAGAGGATTTGAACGCATGTGAAAGCAGCAGGGAGAAGAAAATCCCAAAAAGTGTGGGTGCGAGAACACAGACCTGTTTCACACCACTCAGGATAGGAAAGGGCTCTGATGAGGAGCCACCATGTTGAATTGTGCCTTTCATATTGTCATGGAATGAGGTGATGATACTTAGTAGCTTTGGTGGACATCCGATCTTTTTTAGTAGTCTGAAGAGACCACGTCTGCTGACGAGGTCAAAGGCTTCTGTTACTGATACCCAGTAACAAAGACATACACTTACACCAAGTAACAAAGACAGACAATTACACCAAGTAACAAAGACATACACTTACACCAAGTATTTTGACATACACTGACACCAAGTAACAAAGACATACACTGATACCCAGTAACACAGACACACTTACACCAAGTAACAAAGACATACACTGACACCAAGTCACAAAGACACACACTGACACCCAGTAACAAAGACATACACTGACACCAAGTCACAAAGACATACACTGATACCCAGTAACACAGACACACACTTACACCAAGTAACACAGACATACACTGACACCCAGTAACACAGACACACACTTACACCAAGTAACAAAGACATACACTGACACCCAGTAACATAGACATACACTGACACCCAGTAACACAGACACACACGGACACAAAGTAACAAAGACACTGACTTACACCAAGTAACACAGACACACACTGACACCCAGTAACACAGACACACACTTACACCAAGTAACAAAGACATACGCTGACACCCAGTAACAAAGACATACACTGACAACCAGTAACACAGACACACACGGACACCAAGTAACAAAGACACAGACTTACACCAAGGAACACAGACACACACTGACACCCAGTAACATAGACACACACTTACACCTAATAACACAGACATACACTGACACCAAGTAACAAAGACATACACTTACACCAAGTAAAATAGACATACACTGACACCAAGTAACAAAGACATACACTGATACCCAGTAACACAGACACACACTTACACCAAGTAACAAAGACATACACTGATACCCAGTAACAAAGACACACAGTTAAACCATTTAACACAGACATACGCTTACACCAAAAACACAGACACTCACTTACACCAAGCAACACAGACATACACTGACACCACATAACAAAGACAGACAAATAACACCAAGTAACAAAGACATACACTTACACCAAGTATTTTGACATACACTGACACCAAGTAACAAAGACATACACTGATACCCAGTAACACAGACACACACTGACACCCAGTAACAAAGACATACACTGACACCAAGTAACACAGACATACACTGACACCAAATAACAAAGACATACACTGATACCCAGTAACATGGACACACACTTACACCAATTAACACAGACATACACTGACACCAAGTAACAAAGACATACACTGATACCCAGTAACATAGACACACACTTACACCAATTAACACAGACATACACTGATACCAAGTAACAAAGACATACACTGATACCAAGTCACAAAGACATACACTGATACCCAGTATCACAGACACACAATGACACCCAGTAACAAAGACATACACTGTCACCAAGTCACAAAGACATACACTGATACCAAGTCACAAAGACATACACTTTCACCAAGTAACACAGACATACACTGACGCCAAGTAACAAAGAAATACACTTACACCAAGTAACAAAGACAGACAATTACACCAAGTAACAAAGACAAACACTTACACCAAGTAACAAAGACAGACACTTACACCAAGTAACACAGACATACACTGACGGCAAATAACTAAGGCATACACTTACACCAAGTAACAAAGGCAGACAATTACACCAAGTAACAAAGACATACACTTACACCAAGTATTTTGACATACACTGATACCCAGTAAAACAGACACATTTAGACCAAGTAACACAGACATACACTGACACCCAGTAACACAGACATACCCTTTCACCAAGTAACAAAGACATACACTGACACCCAGTAAAACAGACATACACTGACACCAAGTCACAAAGACATACACTGATACCCAGTAACATAGACACACACTTACACCAAGTAACACAGACATACACTGATAACAAGTCACAAAGACATACACTGATACCCAGTAACAAAGACATACACTTATACCAAGTAACAAAGACAGACAATTACACCAAGTAACAAAGACATACACTTACACCAAGTATTTTGACATACACTGACACCAAGTAACAAAGACATACACTGATACCCAGTAACACAGACACACACTTACACCAAGTAACAAAGACATACACTGACACCAAGTCACAAAGACACACACTGACACCCAGTAACAAAGACACACACTTACACCAAGTAACACAGACAAACACTGACACCCAGTAACACAGACACACACTTACACCAAGTAACAAAGACATACACTAACACCCAGTAAGAAAGACATACACTGACACCCAGTAACACAGACACACATGGACACCAAGTAACAAAGACACTGACTTACACCAAGTAACACAGACACGCACTGACACCCAGTAAAACAGACACACACTTACACCAAGTAACAAAGACATACACTGACACCCAGTAAAAAAGACATACACTGACACCAAGTCACAAAGACATAGACTGATACCAAGTCACAAAGACACACACTGATGCCCAGTAACACAGACACATACTGACACCAAGTAACAAAGACATAAACTTACACCAAGTAACAAAGACACACACTCACACCAAGTAACAAAGACATAAACTTACACCAAGTAACAAAGACACACACTCACACCAAGTAACAAAGACAGACAATTACACCAAGTAACAAATACATACACTTACACCAAGTATTTTGACATACACTGACACCAAGTAACAAAGACATACACTGATACCCAGTAACACAGACACACACTTACACCAGGTAACAATGACATACACTGACACCAAGTCACAAAGACACACACTGACACCCAGTAACAAAGACATACACTGACACCAAGTCACAAAGGAATACACTGATACCCAGTAACACAGACACTCACATACACCAAGTAACACAGACATACACTGAAACCCAGTAACACAGACACACACTTACACCAAGTAACAAAGACATACACTGACAACCAGTAACAAAGACATACATTGACACCCAGTAACTCAGACATACACTGACACCCAGTAACACAGACACACAATTACACCAAGTAACACAGACACACACTGATACCCAGTAACAAAGACATACACTGACACCAATTCACAAAGACATACACTGACACCAAGTCACAAAGACATACACTGATACCCAGTAACACAGACACACACTGACACAAAGTAACAAAGACATACACTGACACCAAGTAACAAAGACATACACTTACACCAAGTAACAAAGACATACACTGACACCAAGTAACACAGACATACACTGACACCAAGTCACAAAGACATACACTGATACCCAGTAACATAGACACACACTTACACCAAGTAACACAGACATACACTGACACCAAGTAACAAAGACATACACAGATACCAAGTCACAAAGACATACACTGATACCCAGTATCACAGACACACACTGACACCAAGTAACAAAGACATACACTGACACCAAGTAACACAGACACACACTGACACCCAGTAACAAAGACATACACTGTCACCAAGTCACAAAGACATACACTGATACCAAGTCACAAAGACATACATTTACACCAAGTAACACAGACATACACTGACGCCAAGTAACAAAGACATACACTTACACCAAGTAACAAAGACAGACAATTACACCAAGTAACAAAGACATACACTTACACCAAGTAACAAAGACACACACTTACACCAAGTAACACAGACATACACTGACGCCAAGTAACAAAGACATGCACTTACACAAAGTAACAAAGACAGACAATTACACCAAGTAACAAAGACATACACTTACGCCAAGTATTTTGACATACACTGACACCCAGTAACACAGACACACCCTTACACCAAGTAACACAGACATACACTGAAACCCAGTAACACAGACACACACTTACACCAAGGAACAAAGACATACACTGACACCAAGTCACAAAGACACACACTGACACCCAGTAACAAAGACATACACTGACACCAAGTCACAAAGACATACACTGATACCCAGTAACACAGACACACACTTACACCAAGTAACACAGACATACACTGACACCCAGTAACACAGACACACACTTACACCAAGTAACAAAGACATACACTGACACCCAGTAACATAGACATACACTGACACCCAGTAACACAGACACACACGGACACAAAGTAACAAAGACACTGACTTACACCAAGTAACACAGACACACACTGACACCCAGTAACACAGACACACACTTACACCAAGTAACAAAGACATACGCTGACACCCAGTAACAAAGACATACACTGACAACCAGTAACAAAGACACACACGGACACCAAGTAACAAAGACACAGACTTACACCAAGGAACACAGACACACACTGACACCCAGTAACATAGACACACACTTACACCTAATAACACAGACATACACTGACACCAAGTAACAAAGACATACACTTACACCAAGTAAAATAGACATACACTGACACCAAGTAACAAAGACATACACTGATACCCAGTAACACAGACACACACTTACACCAAGTAACAAAGACATACACTGATACCCAGTAACAAAGACACACAGTTAAACCATTTAACACAGACATACGCTTACACCAAAAACACAGACACTCACTTACACCAAGCAACACAGACATACACTGACACCACATAACAAAGACAGACAAATAACACCAAGTAACAAAGACATACACTTACACCAAGTATTTTGACATACACTGACACCAAGTAACAAAGACATACACTGATACCCAGTAACACAGACACACACTGACACCCAGTAACAAAGACATACACTGACACCAAGTAACACAGACATACACTGACACCAAATAACAAAGACATACACTGATACCCAGTAACATGGACACACACTTACACCAATTAACACAGACATACACTGACACCAAGTAACAAAGACATACACTGATACCCAGTAACATAGACACACACTTACACCAATTAACACAGACATACACTGATACCAAGTAACAAAGACATACACTGATACCAAGTCACAAAGACATACACTGATACCCAGTATCACAGACACACAATGACACCCAGTAACAAAGACATACACTGTCACCAAGTCACAAAGACATACACTGATACCAAGTCACAAAGACATACACTTTCACCAAGTAACACAGACATACACTGACGCCAAGTAACAAAGAAATACACTTACACCAAGTAACAAAGACAGACAATTACACCAAGTAACAAAGACAAACACTTACACCAAGTAACAAAGACAGACACTTACACCAAGTAACACAGACATACACTGACGGCAAATAACTAAGGCATACACTTACACCAAGTAACAAAGGCAGACAATTACACCAAGTAACAAAGACATACACTTACACCAAGTATTTTGACATACACTGATACCCAGTAAAACAGACACATTTAGACCAAGTAACACAGACATACACTGACACCCAGTAACACAGACATACCCTTTCACCAAGTAACAAAGACATACACTGACACCCAGTAAAACAGACATACACTGACACCAAGTCACAAAGACATACACTGATACCCAGTAACATAGACACACACTTACACCAAGTAACACAGACATACACTGATAACAAGTCACAAAGACATACACTGATACCCAGTAACAAAGACATACACTTATACCAAGTAACAAAGACAGACAATTACACCAAGTAACAAAGACATACACTTACACCAAGTATTTTGACATACACTGACACCAAGTAACAAAGACATACACTGATACCCAGTAACACAGACACACACTTACACCAAGTAACAAAGACATACACTGACACCAAGTCACAAAGACACACACTGACACCCAGTAACAAAGACACACACTTACACCAAGTAACACAGACAAACACTGACACCCAGTAACACAGACACACACTTACACCAAGTAACAAAGACATACACTAACACCCAGTAAGAAAGACATACACTGACACCCAGTAACACAGACACACATGGACACCAAGTAACAAAGACACTGACTTACACCAAGTAACACAGACACGCACTGACACCCAGTAAAAAAGACACAAACTTACACCAAGTAACAAAGACATACACTGACACCCAGTAACAAAGACATACACTGATACCCAGTAAAAAAGACATACACTGACACCAAGTCACAAAGACATAGACTGATACCAAGTCACAAAGACACACACTGATGCCCAGTAACACAGACACATACTGACACCAAGTAACAAAGACATAAACTTACACCAAGTAACAAAGACACACACTCACACCAAGTAACAAAGACATAAACTTACACCAAGTAACAAAGACACACACTCACACCAAGTAACAAAGACAGACAATTACACCAAGTAACAAATACATACACTTACACCAATTATTTTGACATACACTGACACCAAGTAACAAAGACATACACTGATACCCAGTAACACAGACACACACTTACACCAGGTAACAATGACATACACTGACACCAAGTCACAAAGACACACACTGACACCCAGTAACAAAGACATACACTGACACCAAGTCACAAAGGAATACACTGATACCCAGTAACACAGACACTCACATACACCAAGTAACACAGACATACACTGAAACCCAGTAACACAGACACACACTTACACCAAGTAACAAAGACATACACTGACAACCAGTAACAAAGACATACATTGACACCCAGTAACTCAGACATACACTGACACCCAGTAACACAGACACACAATTACACCAAGTAACACAGACACACACTGATACCCAGTAACAAAGACATACACTGACACCAATTCACAAAGACATACACTGACACCAAGTCACAAAGACATACACTGATACCCAGTAACACAGACACACACTGACACCAAGTAACAAAGACATACACTGACACCAAGTAACAAAGACATACACTTACACCAAGTAACAAAGACATACACTGACACCAAGTAACACAGACATACACTGACACCAAGTCACAAAGACATACACTGATACCCAGTAACATAGACACACACTTACACCAAGTAACACAGACATACACTGACACCAAGTAACAAAGACATACACAGATACCAAGTCACAAAGACATACACTGATACCCAGTATCACAGACACACACTGACACCAAGTAACAAAGACATACACTGACACCAAGTAACACAGACACACACTGACACCCAGTAACAAAGACATACACTGTCACCAAGTCACAAAGACATACACTGATACCAAGTCACAAAGACATACATTTACACCAAGTAACACAGACATACACTGACGCCAAGTAACAAAGACATACACTTACACCAAGTAACAAAGACAGACAATTACACCAAGTAACAAAGACATACACTTACACCAAGTAACAAAGACACACACTTACACCAAGTAACACAGACATACACTGACGCCAAGTAACAAAGACATGCACTTACACAAAGTAACAAAGACAGACAATTACACCAAGTAACAAAGACATACACTTACGCCAAGTATTTTGACATACACTGACACCCAGTAACACAGACACACCCTTACACCAAGTAACACAGACATACACTGAAACCCAGTAACACAGACACACACTTACACCAAGGAACAAAGACATTCACTGACACCCAGTAACAAAGACATACATTGACACCCAGCAACTCAGACATACACTGACACCCAGTAACACAGACACACAATTACACCAAGTAACACAGACATACACTGACACTAAGTAACAAAGACATACACTGATACCCAGTAACACAGACACACACTGATTCCCAGTAACAAAGACATACACTGACACCAATTCACAAAGACATACACTGACACCAAGTCACAAAGGCATACACTGATACTCAGTAACACAGACACACACTGACACCAAGTAACAAAGACATACACTGACACCAAGTAACAAAGACATACACTTACACCAAGTAAAATAGACATACACTGACACCAAGTAACAAAGACATACACTGATACCCAGGAACATAGCCACCCACTTACACCAAGTAACACAGACATACACTGACACCAAGTAACAAAGACATACACTGATACCAAGTCGCAGAGACATACACTGATACCCAGTATCACAGACACACACTGACACCAAGTAACAAAGACATACACTGACACAAAGTAACACAGACACACACTGAAACCCAGTAACAAAGACAGACACTGTCACCAAGTCATAAAGACATACACTGATACCAAATCACAAAGACATACACTTACACCAAGTAACACAGACAAACACTGACGCCAAGTAACAAAGACATACACTTACACCAAGTAAAATAGACATACACTGACACCAAGTAACAAAGACATACACTGATACCCAGTAACACAGACACACACTTACACCAAGTAACAAAGACATACACTGATACCCAGTAACAAAGACACACAGTTAAACCATGTAACACAGACATACGCTTACACCAAAAACACAGACACACACTTACACCAAGCAACACAGACATACACTGACACCAGATAACAAAGACAGACAATTAACACCAAGTAACAAAGACATACACTTACACCAAGTAACACAGACATACACTGACACCAAGTAACAAAGACATACACTGATACCCAGTAACATAGACACACACTTACACCAAGTAACACAGACATACACTGACGCCAAGTAACAAAGACATGCACTTACACCAAGTAACAAAGACAGACAATTACACCAAGTAACAAAGACATACACTTACACCAAGTATTTTGACATACACTGACACCCAGTAACACAGACACACCCTTACACCAAGTAACACAGACATACACTGAAACCCAGTAACACAGACACACACTTACACCAAGGAACAAAGACATTCACTGACACCCAGTAACAAAGACATACATTGACACCCAGCAACTCAGACATACACTGACACCCAGTAACACAGACACACAATTACACCAAGTAACACAGACATACACTGACACTAAGTAACAAAGACATACACTGATACCCAGTAACACAGACACACACTGATTCCCAGTAGCAAAGACATACACTGACACCAATTCACAAAGACATACACTGACACCAAGTCACAAAGGCATACACTGATACTCAGTAACACAGACACACACTGACACCAAGTAACAAAGACATACACTGACACCAAGTAACAAAGACATACACTGACACCAAGTAACACAGACATACACTGACTCCAAGTAACAAAGACATACATTGATACCAAGTCACAAAGAAATACGCTGATCCCCAGTAACACAGACACACACTGACACCCAGTAACAAAGACATACACTGACACCAAGTAACACAGACATACACTGACACCAAGTAACAAAGACATACACTGATACCCAGGAACATAGCCACCCACTTACACCAAGTAACACAGACATACACTGACACCAAGTAACAAAGACATACACTGATACCAAGTCGCAGAGACATACACTGATACCCAGTATCACAGACACACACTGACACCAAGTAACAAAGACATACGTTGACACAAAGTAACACAGACACACACTGAAACCCAGTAACAAAGACAGACACTGTCACCAAGTCACAAAGACATACACTGATACCAAATCACAAAGACATACACTTACACCAAGTAACACAGACAAACACTGACGCCAAGTAACAAAGACATACACTTACACCAAGTAAAATAGACATACACTGACACCAAGTAACAAAGACATACACTGATACCCAGTAACACAGACACACACTTACACCAAGTAACAAAGACATACACTGATACCCAGTAACAAAGACAGACAATTAACACCAAGTAACAAAGACATACACTTACACCAAGTATTTTGACATACACTGACACCAAGTAACAAAGACATACACTGATACCCAGTAACACAGACACACACTGACACCCATTAACAAAGACATACACTGACACCAAGTAACACAGACATACACTGACAACAAGTAACAAAGACATCCACTGATACCCAGTAACATGGACACACACTTACACCAAGTAACACAGACATACACTGACACCAAGTAACAAAGACATACACTGATACCCAGTAACATAGACACACGCTTACACCAAGTAACACAGACATACACTGACACCAAGTAACAAAGACATACACTGATACCATTTCACAAAGACATACACTGATACCCAGTATCACAGACACACAATGACACCCAGTAACAAAGACATACACTGTCAGCAAGTCACAAAGACATGCACTGATACCAAGTCACAAAGACATACACTTACACCGAGTAACACAGACATACACTGACGCCAAGTAACAAAGAAATACACTTACACCAAGTAACAAAGACAGACAATTACACCAAGTAACAAAGACATACACTTACACCAAGTAACAAAGACACACACTTACACCAAGTAACACAGACATACACTGACGCCAAGTAACTGAGGCATACACTTACACCAAGTAACAAAGACAGACAATTACGCCAAGTAACAAAGACATACACTTACAGCAAGTATTTTGACATACACTGATACCCAGTAAAACAGACACACTTAGACCAAGTAACACAGACATACACTGACACCCAGTAACACAGACATACCCTTACACCAAGTAACAAAGACATACACTGACACACAGTAACACAGACAAACACGGACACCATGTAACAAAGACACAGACTTACACCAAGTAACACAGACACACATTGACACCCAGTAACACAGACACACACTTACACCAGGTAACACAGACATACACTGATAACAAGTCACAAAGACATACACTGATACCCAGTAACAAAGACATACACTTACACCAAGTAACAAAGACAGACAATTAGACCAAGTAACAAAGACATACACTTACACCAAGTAACAAAGACATACACTGACACCAAGTAACACAGATATACACTGACACCAAGTAACAAAGACATACACTGATACCCAGTAACATAGACACACTCTTACACCAAGTAACACAGACATACACTGACACCAAGTAACAAAGACATACACAGATACCAAGTCACAAAGACATACACTGATACCCAGTATCACAGACACACACTGACACCAAGTAACAAAGACATACACTGACACCAAGTAACACAGACACACACTGACACCCAGTAACAAAGACATACACTGTCACCAAGTCACAAAGACATACACTGATACCAAGTCACAAAGACATACACTTACACCAAGTAACACAGACATACACTGACGCCAAGTAACAAAGACATACACTTACACCAAGTAACAAAGACAGACAATTACAACAAGTAACAAAGGCATACACTTACAATAAGTAACAAAGACACACGCTTACACCAAGTAACACAGACATACACTGACGGCAAGTTACAAAGACATGCACTTACACCAAGTAACAAAGACAGACAATTACACCAAGTAACAAAGACATACACTTACACCAAGTATTTTGACATACAATGACACCCAGTAACACAGACACACACTTACACCAAGTAACAGAGACATACACTGAAACCCAGTAACACAGACAAACACTTACACCAAGGAACAAAGACATACACTGACACCCAGTAACAAAGACATACATTGACACCCAGTAACTCAGACATACACTGACACCCAGTAACACAGACACACAATTGCACCAAGTAACACAGACATACACTGACACCAAGTAACAAAGACATACACTGATACCCAGTAACACAGACACACACTGATACCCAGTAACAAAGACATACACTGACACCAATTCACAAAGACATACACTGACACCAAGTCACAAAGACATACACTGATACCCAGTAACACAGACACACACTGACACCAAGTAACAAAGACATACACTGACACCAAGTAACAAAGACATACACTGATACCAAGTCACAAAGACATACGCTGATACCCAGTAACACAGACACACACTGACACACAGTAACAAAGACATACACTGACACCAAGTAACTCAGACATACACTGACGCCAAGTAACAAAGACATACACTGATACCCAGGAACATAGCCACCCACTTGCACCAAGTAACACAGACATACACTGACACCAAGTAACAAAGACATACACTGATACCAAGTCGCAAAGACATGCACTGATACCCAGTATCACAGACACACACTGACACCAAGTAACAAAGCCATACACTGACACCAAGTAACACAGACACACACTGAAACCCAGTAACAAAGACATACACTGTCACCAAGTCACAAAGACATACACTGATACCAAATCACAAAGACATACACTTACACCAAGTAACACAGACAAACACTGACGCCAAGTAACAAAGACATACACTTACACCAAGTAAAATAGACATACACTGACACCAAGTAACAAAGACATACACTGATACCCAGTAACACAGACACACACTTACACCAAGTAACAAAGACATACACTGATACCCAGTAACAAAGACACAGAGTTAAACCATGTAACACAGACATACGCTTACACCAAATACACAGACACACACTTACACCAAGCAACACAGACATACATTGACACCAGATAACAAAGACAGACAATTAACACCAAGTAACAAAGACATACACTTACACCAAGTATTTTGACATACACTGACACCAAGTAACAAAGACATACACTGATACCCAGTAACACAGACACACACTGACACCCAGTAACAAAGACATACACTGACACGAAGTAACACAGACATACACTGACACCAAGTAACAAAGACATACACTGATACCAAGTCACAAAGACATACGCTGATACCCAGTAACACAGACACACACTGACACCCAGTAACAAAGACATACACTGACACCAAGTAACACAGACATACACTGACACCAAGTAACAAAGACATACACTGATACCCAGGAACATAGCCACCCACTTACAACAAGTAACACAGACATACACTGACACCAAGTAACAAAGACATACACTGATACCAAGTCGCAAAGACATACACTGATACCCAGTATCACAGACACACACGGACACCAAGTAACAAAGACTTACATTGACACCAAGTAACATAGACACACACTGAAACCCAGTAACAAAGACATACACTGTCACCAAGTCACAAAGACATACACTGATACCAAATCACAAAGACATACACTTACACCAAGTATTTTGACATACACTGACACCAAGTAACAAAGACATACACTGATACCCAGTAACACAGACACACACTGACACCCAGTAACAAAGACATACACTGACACCAAGTAACACAGACATACACTGACACCAAGTAACAAAGACATAGTCTGATACCCAGTAACATGGACACACATTTACACCAAGTAACACAGACATACACTGACACCAAGTAACAAAGACATACACTGATACCCAGTAACATAGACACACACTTACACCAAGTAACACAGACATACACTGACACCAAGTAACAAAGACATACACTGATACCAAGTCACAAAGACATACACTGATACCCAGTATCACAGACACACAATGACACCCAGTAACAAAGACATACACTGTCACCAAGTCACAAAGCATGCACTGATACCAAGTCACAAAGACATACACTTACACCAAGTAACACAGACATACACTGACGCCAAGTAACAAAGAAATACACTTACACCAAGTAACAAAGACAGACAATTGCACCAAGTAACAAAGACATACACTTACACCAAGTAACAAAGACACACACTTACACCAAGTAACACAGACATACACTGACGCCAAGTAACTAAGGCATACACTTACACCAAGTAACAAAGACAGACAATTACACCAAGTAACAAAGACATACACTTACACCAAGTATTTTGACATACACTGATACCCAGTAAAACAGACACACTTAGACCAAGTAACACAGACATACACTGACACCCAGTAACAGAGACATACCCTTACACCAAGTAACAAAGACATACACTGACACACAGTAACACAGACAAACACGGACACCATGTAACAAAGACACAGACTTACACCAAGTAACAAAGACATACACTGATACCCAGTAACACAGACACACACTTACACCAAGTAACAAAGACACACACTGACACCCAGTAACACAGACACAGACTTACACCTAGTTACACAGACATACACTCACACCAAGTAACAATGACATACACTGATACCCAGTAAAAAAGACATACACTGACACCAAGTCACAAAGTATTACACTGATAGCAAGTCACAAAGACATACACTGATGCCCAGTCACACAGACACATACTGACACCAAGTAACAAAGACATACACTTACACCAAGTAACAAAGACAGACACTTACACCAAGTAACAACGACATACACTGACACCAAGAAGCAAAGACATACACTTACACCAAGTAAAAAAGACAGACAATTACACCAAGTAACAAAGACAGACACTTACACCAAGTATTTTGACATACACAGACACCAAGTAACAAAGACATACACTGATACCCAGTGACACAGACACACACTTACACCAAGTAACAAAGACATACACTGACACCAAGTCACAAAGAAATACACTGATACCCAGTAACACAGACACACACATACACCAAGTAACACAGACATACATTGATACACAGTAACTGAGACACACACTTACACCAAGTAACAAAAACATACACTGACACCCAGTAACAAAGTCATACAAAGACACCAAGTAACAAAGACAGACACTTACACCAAGTATTTTGACATACACAGACACCAAGTAACAAAGACATACACTGATACCCAGTGACACAGACACACACTTACACCAAGTAACAAAGACATACACTGACACCAAGTCACAAAGAAATACACTGATACCCAGTAACACAGACACACACATACACCAAGTAACACAGACATACATTGATACACAGTAACACAGACACACACTTACACCAAGTAACAAAAACATACACTGACACCCAGTAACAAAGTCATACAAAGACACCAAGTCACAAAGACATACACAGATACCCAGTAAAACAGACACACTTACAGCAAGGAACACAGACACACACTTACACCTCGTAACACAGACATACACTGACACCAAGTAACAAAGACATACACTGATACCCAGTAAAAAAGACATACACTGACACCAAGTCACAAAGACATAGACTGATACCAAGTCACAAAGACATACACTTACACCAAGTAACACAGACATACACTGACGCCAAGTAACAAAGAAATACACTTACACCAAGTAACAAAGACAGACAATTACACCAAGTAACAAAGACATACACTTACACCAAGTAACAAAGACACACACTTACACCAAGAAACACAGACATACACTGACGCCAAGTAACTAAGGCATACACTTACACCAAGTAACAAAGACAGACAATTACACCAAGTAACAAAGACATACACTTACTCCATGTATTTTGACATACACTGATACCCAGTAAAACAGACACACTTAGACCAAGTAACACAGACATACACTGACACCCAGTAACAGAGACATACACTTACACCAAGTAACAAAGACATACACTGACACACAGTAACACAGACAAACACGGACACCATGTAACAAAGACACAGACTTACACCAAGTAACAAAGACATACACTGATACCCAGTAACACAGACACACACTTACACCAAGTAACAAAGACATACACTGACACCAAGTCACAAAGACACACACTGACACCCAGTAACAAAGACACACACTTACACCAAGTAACACAGACATACAATGACACCCAGTAGCACAGACATACACTTACACCAAGTAACAAAGACATACACTAACACCCAGTAACAAAGAAATACACTGACACCCAGTAACACAGACACACATGGACACCAAGTAACAAAGACACTGACTTACACCAAGTAACACAGACACACACTGAAACCCAGTCACACAGACACACACTTACACCAAGTAACAAAGACATACACTGACACCCAGTAACAAAGACATACAATTACACCAAGTAACAAAGACATACACTTACACCAAGTAACAAAGACATAAACTTACACCAAGTAACAAAGACACACACTCACACCAAGTAACAAAGACAGACAATTACACCAAGTAACAAAGACATACACTTACACCAAGTATTTTGACATACACTTACACCAAGTAACAATGACATACACTGACACCAAGTCACAAAGACACACACGGACACCAAGTAACAAAGACACAGACTTACACCAAGGAACACAGACACACACTGACACCCAGTAACACAGACACACACCTACACCTAGTTACACAGACATACACCCACACCAAGTAACAAAGACATACACTGATACCCAGTAAAAAAGACATACACTGACACCAAGTCACAAAGAAATACACTGATAGCAAGTCACAAAGACATACACTGATGCCCAGTAACACAGACACATACTGACACCAAGTAACAAAGACATACACTTACACCAAGTAACAAAGACAGACACTTACACCAAGTAACAACGACATACACTGACACCAAGAAGCAAAGACATACACTTACACCAAGTAAAAAAGACAGACAATTACACCAAGTAACAAAGACATACACTTACACCAAGTATTTTGACATACACAGACACCAAGTAACAAAGACATACACTGATACCCAGTGACACAGACACACACTTACACCAAGTAACAAAGACATACACTGACACCAAGTCACAAAGAAATACACTGATACCCAGTAACACAGACACACACATACACCAAGTAACACAGACATACATTGATACACAGTAACACAGACACACACTTACACCAAGTAACAAAGACATACACTGACACCCAGCAACAAAGTCATACACAGACACCAAGTCACAAAGACATACACAGATACCCAGTAAAACAGACACACTTACAGCAAGGAACACAGACACACACTTACACCTCGTAACACAGACATACACTGACACCAAATAACAAAGACATACACTGATACCCAGTAAAAAAGACATACACTGACACCAAGTCACAAAGACATAGACTGATACCAAGTAACAATGACATACACTGACACCAAGTCACAAAGACACACACGGACACCAAGTAACAATGACACAGACTTACACCAAGGAACACAGACACACACTGACACCCAGTAACACAGACACACACCTACACCTAGTTACACAGACATACACTCACACCAAGTAACAAAGACATACACTGATACCCAGTAAAAAAGACATACACTGACACCAAGTCACAAAGAAATACACTGATAGCAAGTCACAAAGACATACACTGATGCCCAGTAACACAGACACATACTGACACCAAGTAACAAAGACATACACTTACACCAAGTAACAAAGACAGACACTTACACCAAGTAACAACGACATACACTGACACCAAGAAGCAAAGACATACACTTACACCAAGTAAAAAAGACAGACAATTACACCAAGTAACAAAGACATACACTTACACCAAGTATTTTGACATACACAGACACCAAGTAACAAAGACATACACTGATACCCAGTGACACAGACACACACTTACACCAAGTAACAAAGACATACACTGACACCAAGTCACAAAGAAATACACTGATACCCAGTAACACAGACACACACATACACCAAGTAACACAGACATACATTGATACACAGTAACACAGACACACACTTACACCAAGTAACAAAGACATACACTGACACCCAGTAACAAAGTCATACACAGACACCAAGTCACAAAGACATACACAGATACCCAGTAAAACAGACACACTTACAGCAAGGAACACAGACACACACTTACACCTCGTAACACAGACATACACTGACACCAAGTAACAAAGACATACACTGATACCCAGTAAAAAAGACATACACTGACACCAAGTCACAAAGACATAGACTGATACCAAGTAACAAAGACACACACTCACACCAAGTAACAAAGACAGATAATTACACCAAGTAACAAAGACATACACTTACACCAAGTATTTTGACATACACTGACACCAAGTAACAAAGACATACACTGATACCCAGTAACACAGACACACACTTACACCAAGTAACAATGACATACACTGACACCAAGTCACAAAGACACACACTGACACCCAGTAACAAAGACATACACTGACACCAAGTCACAATGGAATACACAGATACCCAGTAACACAGACACTCACATACACCAAGTAACACAGACATACTCTGAAACCCAGTAACACAGACACACACTTACACCAAGTAACAAAGACATACACTGACACCCAGTAACACAAACATACATTGACACCCAGTAACTCAGACATACACTGACACCCAGTAACACAGACACACAATTACACCAAGTAACACAGACACACACTGATACCCAGTAACAAAGACATACACTGACACCAATTCACAAAGACATACACTGACACCAAGTCACAAAGACATACACTGATACCCAGTAACACAGACACACACTGACACCAAGTAACAAAGACATACACTGACACCAAGTAAAAAAGACATACACTTACACCAAGTAACAAAGACATACACTGACACCAAGTAACACAGACATACACTGACACCAAGTAACAAAGACATACACTGATACCCAGTAACATAGACACACACTTACACCAAGTAACACAGACATACACTGACACCAAGTATCAAAGACATACACTGTTACCAAGTCACAAAGACATACACTGATACCCAGTATCACAGACACACACTGACACCAAGTAACAAAGACATACACTGACACCAAGTAACACAGACACACACTGACACCCAGTAACAAAGACGTACACTTACACCAAGTAACACAGACATACACTGACGCCAAGTAACAAAGACATACACTTACACCAAGTAACAAAGACAGACAATTACACCAAGTAACAAAGACATACACTTACACCAAGTAACAAAGACACACACTTACACCAAGTAACACAGACATGCACTGACGCCAAGTAACAAAGACATGCACTTACACCAAGTAACAAAGACAGACAATTACACCAAGTAACAAAGACATACACTTACACCAAGTATTTTGACATACACTGACACCCAGTAACACAGACACACCCTTACACCAAGTAACACAGACATACACTGAAACCCAGTAACACAGACACACACTTACACCAAGTAACAAAGACATACACTGACACCCAGTAACAAAGACATACATTGACACCCAGTAACTCAGACATACACTGACACCCAGTAACACAGACACACAATTACACCAAGTAACACAGACACACACTGATACCCAGTAACAAAGACATACACTGACACCAATTCACAAAGACATACACTGACACCAAGTCACAAAGACATACACTGATACCCAGTAACACAGACACACACTGACACCAAGTAACAAAGACATACACTGACACCAAGTAAAAAAGACATACACTTACACCAAGTAACAAAGACATACACTGACACCAAGTAACACAGACATACACAGACACCAAGTAACAAAGACATACACTGATACCCAGTAACATAGACACACACTTACACCAAGTAACACAGACATACACTGACACCAAGTATCAAAGACATACACTGATACCAAGTCACAAAGACATACACTGATACCCAGTATCACAGACACACACTGACACCAAGTAACAAAGACATACACTGACACCAAGTAACACAGACACACACTGACACCCAGTAACAAAGACGTACACTTACACCAAGTAACACAGACATACACTGACGCCAAGTAACAAAGACATACACTTACACCAAGTAACAAAGACAGACAATTACACCAAGTAACAAAGACATACACTTACACCAAGTAACAAAGACACACACTTACACCAAGTAACAAAGACATGCACTTACACCAAGTAACAAAGACAGACAATTACACCAAGTAACAAAGACATACACTTACACCAAGTATTTTGACATACACTGACACCCAGTAACACAGACACACCCTTACACCAAGTAACACAGACATACACTGAAACCCAGTAACACAGACACACACTTACACCAAGTAACACAGACATACACTGACACCCAGTAACAAAGACATACACTGTTCCCCAGCAACACAGACACACACTTACATCAAGTAACAAAGACATACACTGACACCAAGTAACAAAGACATACAATTACACCAAGTCACAAAGAATAACACTTACACCAAGTAACACAGACATACACTGACACCAAGTAACAAAGACATACACTGTTACCCAGTAACACAGACACACACTTACACCAAGTAACATAGACATAGACTGTCACCATGTAGCAAAGACATGCACTGATACCCAGGAACAGAGACACACACTTACACCAAGTAACAAAGAAATACACTGACATCAAGTCACAGAGACAGACACTGACACCCAGTAACAAAGACAAACACTGACACCAAGTAACGAAGACAGACACTGACACCCAGTAACAAAGACAGACAATGGCACCACGTCACAAAGACATACACTGACACCAGGTAACAAAGACATACACTTACACCAAGTGACACAGACATACACTTACACCAAGTAACAAAGACATACACTGATACCCAGTAACACAGACACACACTTACACCAAGTAACATAGACATAGACTGTCACCATGTAGCAAAGACATGCACTGATACCCAGTAACAGAGACACACACTTACACCAAGTAACAAAGAAATACACTGACATCAAGTCACAGAGACAGACACTGACACCCAGTAACAAAGACAATCACTGACACCAAGTAACGAAGACAGACACTGACACCCAGTAACAAAGACAGACAATGACACCACGTCACAAAGACATACACTGACACCAGGTAACAGAGACATACACTTACACCAAGTGACACAGACACACACTGACACCAAGTAACAAAGACATACACTGATACCCAGTAGCCCAGACACACACTGGGCGGCACATTGGCACAATGGTTAGCAGCCTCACAGCTCCAGGGACCCGGACTCGATTCTGGGTACTGCCTGTGCGGCGTTTGCAAGTTCTCCCTGTGTCTGCGTGAGTTTCCTACGGGTGCTCCGGTTTCTTCCCACATGCCAAAGACTTGCAGGTTGATAGGTTAATTGGCTATTATAAATTGACCATAGCACAGGTAGGTGGTAGGGAAATATTTCGGGACAGGTGGGGATGTGATAGGAATACGGGATTAATGTAGGATTGGTATAAATGGGTGGTTGATGGTCAGCACAGACTCGGTTGGCCGAAGGGCCTGTTTCAGTGCTGCATCACTAAACTAAATACTGACACCCAGTAACACAAACAAACACACACTGACACCCAGTAACATAGAGAGACACTGATACACAGTAACAAAGACATACACTGACACACAGACACACACTGTCACGAAGTAACAAAGACATACACTGACACCCAGTAACAAAGACATACACTGACACCGAGTCACAAAGACATACATTGATAACCAGTAACACAGACACACACTTACACCAAGTAACAACGACATACACTGACACCAAGTAACAAAGACATACACTTACACCAGGTAACAAAGACATACACTGACACCAAGTAACAAACACATACACTGATACCCAGTAAAACAGACACAGACTGACACCAAGTAACAAAGACAGACACTGACACCAAGTAACAAAGACATACACTGATACCCAGTAAAACAGGCACACACTGACACCAAGTAACAAAGACAGACACTGACACCAAGTAACAAAGGCATACACTTACACCAAGTAACAAAGACATACACTTACACCAAGTATTTTGACATACACTGACACCAAGTAACAAAGACATACGCTGATACCCAGTAACACAGACACACACTTACACCAAGTAACAAAGGCATACACTGACACCAAGTCACAAAGACACACACTGACACCCAGTAACCAAGACATACACTGACACCAAGTCACAAAGACATACACTGATACCCAGTAACACAGACACACACTTACACCAAGTAACAGAGACATACACGGACACCAAGTAACAAAGACATACACTGATACCCAGTAACAAAGACACACACTTACACCAAGTAACAAAGACAGACACTGATACCCAGTAACACAGACACACACTTACACCAAGTAACAAAGACATACACTGACACCCAGTAGCAAAGACATACACTGACACCCAGTAACACAGACACACACGGACACCAAGTAAAAAAGACACACACTTACACCAAGTAACACAGACACACATTGACACCCAGTATCACAGACACACACTTACACCAAGTAACAAAGACATACACTGACACCAAGTAACAAAGACAGACACTTACACCAAGTAACAAAGACATACACTGACACCAAGTAACAAAGACATACACTGATACCCAGGAACACAGACACACACTTACACCAAGTAACAAAGACATACACTGATACCCAGTAACACAGACACACTCTTAACCAAGTAACAAAGACATACACTGATACCAAGTGACACAGACACACACTTACACCAAGTAACACAAACACTCACTTACACCAAGTAACAAAGATGTACACTGACACCAAGTAACAAAGACATACAATTACACCAAGTAACACAGACATACACTGACACCAGGTAACAAAGACATACACTTACACCAAGTGACACTGACATACACTGACACCAAGTAACAAAGACATACACTGATACCCAGTAGCCCAGACACACACTGGGCGGCACATTGGCACAATGGTTAGCAGCCTCACAGCTCCAGGGACCCGGTCTCGATTATGGGTACTGCCTGTGCGGAGTTTGCAAGTTCTCCCTGTGTCTGCGTGAGTTTCCTACGGGTGCTCCGGTTTCTTCCCACATGCCAAAGACTTGCAGGTTGATAGGTTAATTGGCCATGATAAATTGACCATAGTATAGGTAGGTGGTAGGGAAATATTTCGGGACAGGTGGGGATGTGATTGGAATACGGGATTAATGTAGGATTGGTATAAATGGGTGGTTGATGGTCAGCACAGACTCGGATGGCCGAAGGGCCTGTTTCAGTGCTGCATCACTAAACGAAATACTGACACCCAGTAACACAAACAAACACACACTGACACCCAGTAACATGGAGAGACACTGATACACAGTAACAAAGACATACACTGACACACAGACACACACTGTCACGAAGTAACA
Organism: Heterodontus francisci; assembly: GCF_036365525.1. Taxonomy (NCBI): domain Eukaryota; kingdom Metazoa; phylum Chordata; class Chondrichthyes; order Heterodontiformes; family Heterodontidae; genus Heterodontus; species Heterodontus francisci. The sequence goes on from NW_027141550.1 coordinate 1,704,655, forward strand.
AAGACATACACTGACACCCAGTAACAAAGACATACACTGACACCGAGTCACAAAGACATACATTGATAACCAGTAACACAGACACACACTTACACCAAGTAACAACGACATACACTGACACCAAGTAACAAAGACATACACATACACCAAGTAACAAAGACATACACTGACACCAAGTAACAAACACATACACTGATACCCAGTAAAACAGACACACACTGACACCAATTAACAAAGACAGGCACTGACACCAAGTAACAAAGACATACACTCATACCAAGTAAAACAGACACACACTGACACCAAGTAACAAAGACAGACACTGCACCAAGTAGCAAAGGCATACACTTACACCAAGTAACAAAGACATACAATTACACCAAGTATTTTGACATACACTGACACCAAGTAACAAAGACATACACTGATACCCAGTAACACAGACACACACTTACACCAAGTAACAAAGGCATACACTGACACCAAGTCACAAAGACACACACTGACACCCAGTAACCAAGACATACACTGACACCAAGTCACAAAGACATACACTGATACCCAGTAACACAGACACACACTTACACCAAGTAACACAGACATACACTGACACCAAGTAACAAAGACATACACTGATACCCAGTAACAAAGACAAACACTGACACCCAGTAACAAAGACAGACACTGATACCCAGTAACACAGACACACACTTACACCAAGTAACAAAGACAGACACTGACACCCAGTCGCAAAGACAGACACTGACACCCAGTAACACAGACACACACGGACACCAAGTAAAAAAGACACACACTTACACCAAGTAACACAGACACACACTGACACCCAGTAACACAGACACACACTTACACCAAGTAACAAAGACATACACTGACACCAAGTAACAAAGACAGACACTTACACCAAGTAACAAAGACATACACTGACACCAAGTAACAAAGACATACACTGATACCCAGGAACACAGACACACACTTACACCAAGTAACAAAGACATACACTGATACCCAGTAACACAGACACACTCTTACACCAAGTAACAAAGACATACACTGATACCAAGTGACACAGACACACACTTACACCAAGTAACACAAACACTCACTTACACCAAGTAACAAAGATATACACTGACACCAAGTAACAAAGACATACAATTACACCAAGTCACAAAGACATACACTGATACCTAGTAAAGCAGACACACTCTTAGACCAAGTAACAAAGACACACACTTACACCAAGTAACACAGACATACACTAACAGCATGTAACAAAGACATGCACTGACACCAAGTAACCAACTTACACCCAAAAACAAAGACATACACTGACAACAAGTCACAAAGACATACAATTACACCAAGTAACAAAGACACACACTTACATCAAATAACAGAGACACACACTTACACCAAGTAACAAAGACATACACTGATACCGAGTGACACAGACACACACTTACACCAAGTAACACAAACACTCACTTACAACAAGTAACAAAGACATACACTGACACCAAGTAACAAATACATACAATTACACCAAGTAACACAGACACACACTTACACCAAGTAACATAGACATACACTGACACCAAGTAACAAAGACATACACTGACATCAAGTAACACAGACATACACTGTGACCAAGTAACACAGACATACACTTCCACCAAGTAACACAGACATACGCTGACACCAAGTAACAAAGTCATCCAATTACACCAAGTAACAAAGACACACACTTACACCAAGTAACACAGACATGCACTGTCACCATGTAGCAAAGACATTCACTGATACCCAGTAACACAGACACACACTTACACCAAGTAACAAAGATATACACTGATACCCCGTAATACAGACACACACTTACTCCAAGTAACAAAGACATACACTGACACCAAGTAACAAAGACATACAATTACACCAAGTAACACAGACACACACTTACACCAAGTAACATAGACATACACTGACACCAAGTAACAAAGACATACACTGTTACCCAGTAACACAGCCACACACTTCCATAAGTAACAAAGACATACACTGATACCAAGTAACACAGACACACACTTACACCAAGTAACACAGACACACACTTACACCAAGTAACAAAGTCATACACTGACACCAAGTAACACAGACATACACTTGCACCAAGTAACACAGACATACGCTGACACCAAGTAACAAAGACATACAATTACACCAAGTAACAAAGACACACACTTACACCAAGTAACACAGACATACACTGTCACCATGTAGCAAAGACATGCACTGATACCCAGTAACACAGACACACACTTACACCAAGTAACAAAGATATACACTGATACCCCGTAATACAGACACACAATTACACCAAGTAACAAAGACATACACTGACACCAAGTAACAAAGACATACACTGACACCAAGTAACAAAGACAAAACACTGACACCAAGTAACGAAGACAGGCACTGACACCCAGTAACAAAGACAGACAATGACACCACGTCACAAAGACATGCACTGACGCCATGTAACAAAGACATACACTTGCACCAAGTAACACAGACATACTCTGACACCAAGGAACAAAGACATACAATTACACCAAGTAACAAAGACACACACTTACACCAAGTAACACAGACATACACTGTCACCATGTAGCAAAGACATGCACTGATACCCAGTAACACAGACACACACTTACACCAAGTAACAACGACATACACTGACCCCAAGTAACAAAGACAGACACTGACACCAAGTCACAAAGAAAGACACTGACACCAAGTAACAAAGACAAACACTGACACCAAGTAACGAAGACAGGCACTGACACCCAGTAACAAAGACAGACAATGACACCACGTCACAAAGACATACACTGACACCATGTAACAAAGACATACACTTGCACCAAGTAACACAGACATACTCTGACACCAAGGAACAAAGACATACAATTACACCAAGTAACAAAGACACACACTTACATCAAGTAACACAGACACACACTTACACCAAGTAACAAAGACATACACTGATACCCAGTAACACAGACACACACCGGGCTGCACATTGGCACAGTGGTTATCAGCCTCACAGCTCCAGGGACCCGGGCTCGATTCTGGGTACTGCCTGCGCGGAGTTTGCAAGTTCTCCCTGTGTCTGCGTGAGTTTCCTCCGGGTGCTCCGGTTTCCTCCCACATGCCAAAGACTTGCAGGTTGATAGTTTAATTGGCCATCATAAATTGCCCCTAGTATAGGTAGGTGGTAGGGAAATATATAGGGATAGGTGGGGATGTGATAGAAATACGGGATTAGTGTAGGATTAGTATAAATGGGTGGTTGATGGTCGGCACATACTCGGTGGGCCGAAGGGCCTGTTTAAGTGCTGTATCTATAAACTAAGCTAAATACTGACAGCTAGTGTCACAGACACACACTGACACCAAGTAACACAAACAAACACACACTGACACCCAGTAACACAGAGAACCACTGATACACAGTAACAAAGAAATAATTTGACACCAATTAACACAGACACACACTGACACCCAGTAACAAAGACATACACTGACACCAAGTAACAAAGACTTACATTGATACCAAGTCACAAAGACATACACTGATACCCAGTAACACAGACACACACTGACACCAAGTAACAAAGACACACACTTACTGCAAGTAACACAGACACACACTGACACCAAGTAACAAAGACAGTCAATTACACCAAGTAACAAAGACACACATTAACGCCAAGTAACACAGACATACACTGACACCAAGTAACAAAGACATATACTGATACCGAGTGACACAGACACACACTTACACCACGTAACACAAACACTCACTTACACCAAGTAACAAAGACATACATTGACACCAAGTAACAAAGACATACAATTACACCAAGTAAAAAAGACACACACTTACACCAAGTAACACAGACATACACTGACACCAAGTAACAAAGACATACACTGTTACCCAGTAACACAGACACACAATTACACCAAGTAACAAAGATATACACTGATACCCCGTAACAAAGACATACACTGACTCCAAGTAACAAAGACATACACTGACACCAAGTCACAAAGACAGACACTGACACCCAGTAACAAAAACAAACACTGACACCAAGTAACGAAGACGGACACTGACTCCCAGTAACAAAGACAGACAATGACACCACGTCACAAAGACATACACTGACACCAAGTAACAAAGACATACACTTACACCAAGTAACACAGACATACACTGATACCAAGGAACAAAGACATACACTGACACCAAGTAACAAAGACATACACTGTTACCCAGTATAACAGACACACACTTACACCAAGTAGCAAAGACATACACTGATACCCAGTAACGCAGACACACACCGGGCGGCACATTGGCAGCCTCACAGCTCCAGGGACCCGAGCTCGATTCTGGGTACTGCCTGTGCGGAGTTTGCAAGTTCTCCCTGTTCTGCGTGAGTTTCCTCCGGGTGCTCCGGTTTCCTCCCACATGCCAAAGACTTGCAGGTTGATAGGTTAATTGGCCATCATAAATTGCCCCTAGTATAGGTAGGTGGTAGGGAAATATATAGGGACAGGTGGGGATGTGATAGGAATACGGGATTAGTGTAGGATTAGTATAAATGGGTGGTTGATAGTCGGCACAGACACGGTTGGCCGAAGGGCCTGTTTCAGTGCTGTATCTCTGAACGAAACTAAATACTGACACCTAGTAACACAAACAAACACACACTGACACCCTGTAACATAGAGATACACTGATACACAGTAACAAAGACATACACTGACACTCTGACACCCACTGTCACCAAGTAACAAAGACATACACTGACACCCAGTAACAAAGACATACACTGACACCGAGTCACAAAGACATACACTGATAACCAGTAACACAGACACACACTTACACCAAGTATCAACGACATACACTGACACCAAGTAACAAAGACATACTCTTACACTAAGTAACGAAGACATACACTGACACCAAGTAACAAAGACATACACTGATACCCAGTAACACAGACACACATTGGCACCAAGTAACAAAGGAACACACTTACACCAAGTAACAAAGACACACACTTACACCATATAACACAGACATACACTGACACCAGGTAACAAAGACTGACAATTCCACCAAGTAACAAAGACATACACCTCCACCAAGTATGTTGACATACACTGACACCAAGTAAGAAAGACATACACTGATACCCAGTAACACAGACACACACTTACACAAAGTAACAAAGACATACAATGACACCAATTCACAAAGACACACACTGACACCCAGTAACAAAGACATACACTGACACCAAGTCACAAAGACATACACTGATACCCAGTAACACAGACACACGCTTACACCAAGTAACACAGACATACACTGATACCCAGCAACACAGACACACACTTACACCAAGTAACACAGACATACACTGACACCAAGTAACAAAGACATACACTGATACCCAGTAACACAGACACACACTTACACCAAGTAACAAAGACATACACTGACACCAAGTCACAAAGACACACACATACAAACAGTAACAAAGACATACACTGACACCAAGTATTTTGACATCCACTGACACCAAGTAATAAAGACATACACTGATACCCAGTAACACAGACACACACTTACACCAAGTAACAAAGACATGCACTGACACCAAGTCACAAAGACACACACTGACACCCAGTAACAAAGACATACACTGACACAAATTCACAAAGACATACACTGATACCCAGTAACAAAGACACACACTTACACCAAGTAACACAGTCATACACTGACACCAAGTAACAAAGACATACACTGATACCCAGTAACACAGACACACACTTACACCAAGTAAAAAAGACATACACTGACACCAAGTAACAAAGACATAAACTGACACCCAGTAACACAGACACACACGGACACCAAGTAACAAATACTCACACTTACACCAAGTAACACAGACACACACTGACACCCAGTAACACAGACACACACGGACACCAGTAACAAAGTCATACACTGACACCAAGTAACAAAGATATACACTTACACCAAGTAACAAAGACATACACTGACACCAAGTAACAAAGACATACACTGATACCCAGTAACACAGACACACACTTACACCAAGTAACAAAGACATACACTGATACCCAGTAATTCAGACACACACTTACACCAAGTAACAAAGACATACACTGACACCAAGTAACAAAGACATAAACTGACACCCAGAAACACAGACACACACGACACCAAGTAACAAAGACAAACACTTACACCAAGTAACACAGACACACAATGACTCCCAGTAACACAGACACACACTTACACCAAGTAACAAAGACATACACTGACACCAAGTAACAAAGACATACTCTTACACCAAGTAACAAAGACATACACTGACAAGAATTAACAAAGACAAACACTGATACCCAGTAACAGACACACACTTACACCAAGTAACAAAGACTTACACTGATACCCAGTAACACAGACACACACTTACACCAAGTAACACAGACATACACTGACAAAAATTAACAAAGACGTACACTGATACCCAGTAACACAGGCACACAATGGGTGGGGGGGGGGGGGGAGGGGGGCGCGGTGGGGCACATTGGTGCAGTGGTTCGCACCGCATCCTCACAGCTCCAGGGACCCGGGTTCGATTCTGGGCACTGCCTGTGCGGAGTTTGCAAGTTCTCCCTGTGTCTGCGTGAGTTTCCTCCGGGTGCTCCGGTTTCCTCCCACATGCCAAAGACTTGCAGGTTGATAGGTTAATTGGCCATCATAAATTGCCCCTAGTATAGGTAGGTGGTAGGGAAATATATAGGGACAGGTGGGGATGTGATAGAAATACGGGATTAGTGTAGGATTAGTATAAATGGGTGGTTGATGGTCGGCACAGGCTCGGTGGGCCGAAGGGCCTGTTTAAGTGCTGTATCTCTAAACTAAACTAAATACTGACACCTAGTGTCACAGACACACACTGACAGCCAGTAACACAAACAAACACACACTGACACCCTGTAACACAGAGAACACTGATACACAGTAACAAAGACTTACACTGACACCAAGTAACACAGACACACACTGACACCCAGTAACAAAGACATACACTGACACCAAGTAACAAAGACATACATTGATACCAAGTAACAAAGACATACACTGATACCCAGTAACACAGACACACACTGACACAAAGTAACAAAGACAGACAATTACACCAAGTAACAAAGACATACACTTACACCAAGTAACACAGACACACAATGACACCCAGTAACACAGACACACACTTACACCAAGTAACAAAGACATACACTGACACCAAGTAACAAAGACATACTCTTACACCAAGTGACAAAGACATACACTTACACCAAGTAACACAGACACACAATGACACCCAGAAACACAGACACACACTTACACCAAGTAACAAAGACATACACTGACAGCAAGTAACAAAGACATACTCTTACACCAATTAACAAAGACATACACTGACAAGAATTAACAAAGACAAACACTGATACCCAGTAACAGACACACACTTACACCAAGTAACAAAGACTTACACTGATACCCAGTAACACAGACACACACTTACACCAAGTAACACAGACATACACTGACAAAAATTAACAAAGACATACACTGATACCCAGTAACACAGGCACACAATGAGTGGGGGGGGGGGGGGAGGGGGGCGCGGTGGGGCATATTGGTGCAGTGGTTCGCACCACATCCTCACAGCTCCATGGACCCGGGTTCGATTCTGGGCACTGCCTGTGCGGAGTTTGCAAGTTCTCCCTGTGTCTGCGTGAGTTTCCTCCGGGTGCTCCGGTTTCCTCCCACATGCCAAAGACTTGCAGGTTGATAGGTTAATTGGCCATCATAAATTGCCCCTAGTATAGGTAGGTGGTAGGGAAATATATAGGGACCGGTGGGGATGTGATAGAAATACGGGATTAGTGTAGGATTAGTATAAATGGGTGGTTGATGGTCGGCACAGACTCGGTGGGCCGAAGGGCCTGTTTAAGTGCTGTATCTCTAAACTAAACTAAATACTGACACCTAGTGTCACAGACACACACTGACAGCCAGTAACACAAACAAACACACACTGACATCCTGTAACACAGAGAACACTGATACACAGTAACAAAGACATACACTGACACCAAGTAACACAGACACACACTGACACCCAGTAATAAAGACATACACTGACGCCAAGTAACAAAGACATACATTGATACCAAGTAACACAGACACACACTGACACAAAGTAACAAAGACAGACAATTACACCAAGTAACAAAGACATACACTTACACCAAAAATTTCGACATACACTGACACCAAGTAACAAAGACATACACTGATACCCAGTAACACAGACACACACTTACACCCAGTAACACAGACACACACTTACACCAAGTAACAAAGACATACACTGACACCAAATAACAAAGACATACACTTACACCATGTAGCAAAGACATACACTGACACCAAGTCACAAAGACATACATAGATACCCAGTAACACAGACACGCACTTACACCATGTAACAAAGACATACACTGACAACAGGTAACAAAGACATACACTGACACCCAGTAACACAGACACACACGGACACCAAGTAACACAGACACACACTGACACACAGTAACACAGACAGACACTTACACCAAGTAACGAAGACATACACTGACACCAAGTGACAAAGACATACACTTACACCAAGTAACAAAGACATACACTGACACCAAGTAACAAAGACATACACTTAGAATTAGAACATTACAGCGCAGTACAGGCCCTTCGGCCCTCGATGTTGCGCCGACCTGTGAAACCATCTGACCTACACTATTCCATTTTCATTCATGTGTCTATCCAATGTCCACTTAAATGCCCTTAAATTTGGCCAATCTACTACTGCTGCAGGGAGGGCGTTCCACACCCTTACTACTCTCTGAGTAAAGAAACTACCTCTCACATCTTTCCTATATCTATCACCCCTCAACTTGAAGCTATGTCCACTCGTGTTTGCCATCACCATCGGAGGAAAAAGACGCTCACTATCCACCCTATCTAACCCTCTGATTATCTTATATGTCTCTATTAAGTCACCTCTCCTCCTCCTTCTCTCCAACGAAAACAACCTCAAGTCCCTCAGCCTTTCCTCGTAAGGCCTTCCCTCCATACCAGGCAACATCCTAGTAAATCTCCTCTGCACCCTTTCCATAGCTTCCACATCCTTCCTATAATGCGGTGACCAGAACTGCACGCAGTACTCCAGGTGCGGCCGCACCAGAGCTTTGTACAGCTGCAGCATGACCTCGTGGCTCCGAAACTTGATCCCCCTACTAATAAAAGGTAACACACCATATGCCTTCTTCACAGCCCTATTAACCTGGTTAGCAACCTTCAGGGATTTATGCACCTGGACTCCAAGATCTCTCTGTTCATCTACACTACCAATAATCTTCCCATTAGCCCAGTACTCTGCATTCCTGTTACTCCTTCCAAAGTGAATCACCTCACACTTTTCCGCATTAAACTCCATTTGCCATCTCTCAGCCCAGCTCTGCAGCCTATCTATGTCTCTCTGTACCCGACAACATCCTTCGGCACTATCCACAACTCCACCGACCTTAGTGTCATCTGCAAATTTACTAACCCACCCTTCTACACACTCTTCCAGGTCATTTATAAAAATGACAAACAGCAGTGGCCCCAAAACAGATCCTTGCGGTACACCACTAGTAACTAAACTCCAGGATGAACATTTGCCATCAACCACCACCCTCTGTCTTCTTTCAGCTAGCCAATTTCTGATCCAAAGCTCTAAATCGCCTTCAACCCCATACTTTCATATTTTCTGCAATAGCCTACCGTGGGGAACCTTATCAAATGCCTTACTGAAATCCATATACACCACATCCACTGCTTTACCCTCATCCACCTGTTTGGTCACCTTCTCGAAAAACTCAATAAGGTTTGTGAGGCACGACCTACCCGTCACAAAACCGTGCTGACTATCTCTAATGTACTTATTCTTTTCAAGATGATTATAAATCCTGTCTCTTATAACCTTTTCCAACATTTTACCCACAACCGAAGTAAGGCTCACAGGTCTATAATTACCAGGGCTGTCTCTACTCCCCTTCTTGAACAAGGGGACAACATTTGCAATCCTCCAGTCTTCCGGCACTATTCCTGTCGACAATGACGACATAAAGATCAAGGACAAAGGCTCTACAATCTCCTCCCTAGCTTCCCAGAGAATCCTAGGATAAATCCCATCTGGACCAGGGGACTTATCTATTTTCACACTTTCCAAAATTGCTAACACCTCCTCCTTGTGAACCTCAATCCCATCTAGCCTCGTAGCCTGAATCTCAGTATTCTCAACAACATTTTCTTTCTCTACTGTAAATACTGACGCAAAATATTCATTTAACACTTCCCCTATCTCCTCTGATTCCACACACAACTTCCCACTACTATCCTTAATTGGCCGTAATCTAACTCTAGTCATTCTTTTATTCCTGATATACCTATAGAAAGCCTTAGGGGTTTCCCTGATCCGAGCCACCAATGACTTCTCGTGTCCTCTCCTTGCTCTTCTTATCTCTCCCTTTAGATCCTTCCTGGCTAGCTTGTAGCTCTCAAGCGCCCTAACTGAGCCTTCACGTCTCATCCTAACATAAGCCTTCTTCTTCCTCTTGACAAGCGCTTCAACTTCTTTAGTAAACCACGGCTCCCTCGCACGACAACTTCCTCCCTGCCTCACAGGTACATACTTATCAAGGACACGCAGTAGCTGCTCCTTGAATAAGCTCCACATTTCGATTGTTCCCATCCCCTGCAGTTTCCTTCCCCATCCTACGCATCCTAAATCTTGCCTAATCGCATCATAATTTCCTTTCCCCCAGTTATAATTCTTGCCCTGCGGTATATACCTGTCCCTGCCCATCGCTAAGGTCAACCTAACCGAATTGTGATCACTATCACCAAAGTGCTCACCTACATCTAAATCTAACACCCGGCCGGGTTCATTTCCCAGTACCAAATCCAATGTGGCATCGCCCCTGGTTGGCATGTCTACATACTGTGTCAGAAAACCCTCCTGCACACACTGGACAACAACTGACCCATCTAAAGTACTCGAACTATTGTATTTCCAGTCGATATTTGGAAAGTTAAAGTCCCCCATAACAACTACCCTGTTACTCTCGCCCCTGTCGAGAATCATCTTCGCTATCCTTTCCTCTACATCTCTGAAACTATTCGGAGGTCTATAAAAGACTCCCAACAGGGTAACCTCACCTCTCCTGTTTCTAACCTCAGCCCATACTACCTCAGTAGATGAATCCTCAAACGTCCTTTCTGTCGCTGTAATACTCTCCTTGATTAACAATGCCACATACCTCCCCCCCACTCTTTTACCATCTTCTCTGTTCTTACTGAAACATCTAAATCCTGGAATCTGCAACATCCATTCCTGCCCCTGCTCTACCCATGTCTCCGAAATGGCCACTACATCGAGATCCCAGGTACCAACCCATGCTGCAAGCTCACCCACCTTATTCCGGATGCTCCTGGCGTTGAAATAGACACACTTTAAACCAGGTTCTTGCTTGCCAGTGCCCTCTTGCGTCCTTGTAACCATATCCCTGACCTCACTACTCTCAACATCCTGTACACTGGCACTACAATTTAGGTTCCCATTCCCCTGCTGAATTAGTTTAAACCCCCAAGAAGAGCACTAGCAAACCTCCCCCCCAGGATATTGGTACCCCTCTGGTTCAGGTGAAGACCATCCTGTTTGTAGAGGTCCCACCTACCCCAGAACGAGCCCCAATTATCCAGGAAACCGAAACCCTCCCTCCTGCACCATCCCTGCAGCCACGTGTTCAACTCATCTCTCTCCCTATTCCTCGCTTTGCTATCACGTGGCACGGGCAACAACCCAGAGATAACAACTCTGTTTGTTCTCGCTCTAAGCTTCCACCCTAGCTCCCGAAATTTCTGTCTTAAATCCCCATCTCTCTTCCTACCTATGTCGTTGGTGCCTATGTGGACCACGACTTGGGGCTGCTCCCCCTCCCCATTAAGGATCCCAAAAACACGATCCGAGACATCACGAACCCTGGCACCTGGGAGGCAACATACCAACCGTGAGTCTCTCTCGTTCCCACAGAACCTCCTATCTGTTCCCCTAACTATGGAGTCCCCAATGACTAATGTTCTGCTCCTCTTCCCCCTTCCCTTCTGAGCAACAGGGACAGACTCTGTGCCAGATATCTGTACCCCATTGCTTACCCCTGGTAAGTCGTCCCCCGCAACAGTATCCAAAACGGTATACCTGTTTTTGAGGGAAACGGCCACAGGGGATCCCTGCACTGCCTGCTGGTTCCCTCTCCTTCCCCTGACGGTAACCCATCTACCTACTTCTTTTACCTGAGGTGTGACTACCTCCCCATAACTCCTCTCAATAACCTCCTCCACCTCCCGAATGATCTGAAGTTCATCCAGCTCCAGCTCCAGTTCCCGAACGCGGTTCTCGAGGAGCTGGAGTTGGGTGCACTTCCCACAGATGCAGTCAGCAGGGACACTCTTGGCGACCCTTACCTCCCACATTCTGCAGGAGGAACATACAACTGCCTTAACCTCCATTCCCACTATTCCAAATTCCCAACAAATCTACTGATAAAATAAAAAAAAAAAACTCAAAACTTGTTAGGTTCGCAATCCAACAGACAGAATTTCCTAAATAAAAAGCTTACCTTATCAACACACCAGAGTCCTTTTTTTTTGGTTAGAGGAGGAGGGTGGGGTGGGGGGGGCACATTGGCGCAGTGGTTAGCACCGCAGCCTCACAGCTCCAGGGACCCGGGTTCGATTCTGGGAACTGCCTGTGCGGATTTGCAATTTCTCCCTGTGTCTGCGTGGGTTTCCTCCGGGTGCTCCGGTTTCCTCCCACATGCCAACGACTTGCAGGTTGATAGGTTAATTGGTCATCATAAATTGCCCCTAGTATAGGTAGGTGGTAGGGGAATATATAGGGATAGGTGGGGATGTGATAGGAATACGGGATTAGTGTAGGATTAGTATAAATGGGTGGTTAATGGTCGGCACAGACTCGGTGGGCCGAAGGGCCTGTTTAAGTGCTGCATCTCTAAATTAAACTAAATACTGACACCTAGTGTCACTGACACCCAGTAACACAAACAAACACACAGTGACACCCAGTAACACAGAGAAACACTGATACACAGCAACAAAGACATACACTGACACCAAGTAACACAGACACACACTGACACCCAGTAACAAAGACATACACTGATACCAAGTCACAAAGACATACACTGATACCCAGTAACACAGCCACACACTTACACCAAGTAACAAAGACATAAACTGACACCAAGTAACAAAGACACACACTTACACCAAGTAACACAGACATACACTGACACCAAGTAACAAAGACATACACTGATACCCAGTAACACAGGCACACACTTACACCAAGTAACAAAGATATACACTGACACCAAGTCACAAAGACACACACTGACACCCAGTAACAAAGACACACACTTACACCAAGTAACACAGACATACACTGACACCAAGTAACAAAGACATACACTGACACGAAGTAACACAGACACACACTGACACCCAGTAACAAAGACAGACACTGATACCAAGTCACAAAGACATACACTGATACCCAGTAACACAGACACACACTTAAACCAAGTAACAAAGACATACACTGACACCAAGTAACACAGACACACTCTGACACCCAGTAACAAAGACATACACTGATACCAAGTCACAAAGACATACACTGATACCCAGTAACACAAACAAACACACACTGACACCCAGTAACAGAGAGAAACACTGATATGCAGTAACAATGACATACACTGACAACAAGTAACACAGACACACACTGACACCCAGGAACAAAGACATACACTGATACCAAGTCACAAAGACATACACTGATACCCAGTAACACAAACAAACACTCACTGACACCCAGTAACAGAGAAACACTGATACACAGTAACAATGACATACACGGACACCAAGTAACACAGACACACACTGACACCCAGTAAAAAAGCCATACACTGACACCAAGTCACAAAGACAGACACTGATACCAAGTCACAAAGACATACACTGACACCCAGTAACACAGACACACACTGACACCAAGTAACAAAGACATACACTGACACCAAGTAACAAAGACATACACTGACACCAAGTAACAAAGACAGACAATTACACCAAGTAACAAAGTCATACACTTACACCAAGTATTTTGACATAAACTGACACCAAGTAACAAAGACATACACTGATACCCAGTAACACAGACACACACGTACACCAAGTAACAAAGACATACACTGACACCAAGTCACAAAGACACACACTGACACCCAGTAACAAAGTCATACACTGACACCAAGTCACAAAGACATACACTGATACCGAGTAACACAGACACACACTTACACCAAGTAACACAGACATACACTGAAACCACGTAAAAAAGACATGCACTGATACCCAGTGACACAGACACACACTTACACCAAGTAACAAAGACAAACACTGCTACACAGTAACACAGACACACACTTACACCAAGTAATAAAGACATACACTGACACCCGGTAACAAAGACATACACTGACACCAAGTAAAAAAGACATGCACTGATACCCAGTAACACAGACACACACTTACACCAAGTAACAAAGACATACACTGACACCCAGTAACACAGACACACACGGACACCAAGTAACAAAGACACACACTTACACCAAGTAACACAGACACACACTGACACCCAGTAACACAAACAAACACACTGACACCAAGTAACACATACATACACTGACACCAAGTAACAAAGACATACACTGACACCAAGTCACAAAGACACACACTGACACCCAGTAACAAAGACACACACTTACACCAAGTAACACAGACATACACTGACACCAAGTAACAAAGACATACACTGCCACGAAGTAACACAGACACACACTGACACCCAGTAACAAAGACAGACACTGATACCAAGTCACAAAGACATACACTGATACCCAGTAACACAGACACACACTTACACCAAGTAACAAAGACATACACTGACACCAAGTAACACAGACACACTCTGACACCCAGTAACAAAGACATACACTGAAACCAAGTCACAAAGACATACACTGATACCCAGTAACACAAACAAACACACACTGACACCCAGTAACAGAGAGAAACACTGATATGCAGTAACAATGACATACACTGACAACAAGTAACACAGACACACACTGACACCCAGTAACAAAGACATACACTGATACCAAGTCACAAAGACATACACTGATGCCCAGTAACACAAACAAACACTCACTGACACCCAGTAACACAGAGAAACACTGATACACAGTAACAATGACATACACTGACACCAAGTAACACAGACACACACTGACACCCAGTAAAAAAGCCAAACACTGACACCAAGTCACAAAGACAGACACTGATACCAAGTCACAAAGACATACACTGATACCCAGTAACACAGACACACACTGACACCAAGTAACAAAGGCATACACTGACACCAAAAACAAAGACATACACTGACACCAAGTAACAAAGACAGACAATTACACCAAGTAACAAAGACATACACTTACACCAAGTATTTTGACATAAACTGACACCAAGTAACAAAGACATACACTGATACCCAGTAACACAGACACACACGTACACCAAGTAACAAAGACATACACTGACACCAAGTCACAAAGACACACACTGACACCCAGTAACAAAGTCATATACTGACACCAAGTCACAAAGACATACACTGATACCGAGTAACACAGACACACACTTACACCAAGTAACAAAGACATACATTGAAACCAAGTAAAAAAGACATGCACTGATACCCAGTAACACAGACACACACTTACACCAAGTAACAAAGACAAACACTGCTACACAGTAACACAGACACACACTTACACCAAGTAACAAAGACATACACTGACACCCGGTAACAAAGACATACACTGACACCAAGTAAGAAAGACATGCACTGATACCCAGTAACACAGACACACACGGACACCAAGTAACAAAGACACAAACTTACACCAAGTAACACAGACACACACTGACACCCAGTAACACAAACAAACACACTGACACCAAGTAACACATACATACACTGACACCAAGTAACAAAGACATATACTGACACCAAGTCACAAAGACACACACTGACACCCAGTAACAAAGAGACACACTTACACCAAGTAACACAGACATACACTGACACCAAGTAACAAAGACATACACTGCCACGAAGTAACACAGACACACAGTGACACCCAGTAACAAAGACAGACACTGATACCAAGTCACAAAGACATACACTGATACCCAGTAACACAGACACACACTTACACCAAGCAACAAAGACATACACTGACACCAAGTAACACAGACACACTCTGACACCCAGTAACAAAGACATACACTGATACCAAGTCACAAAGACATACACTGATACCCAGTAACACAAACAAACACACTGACACCCAGTAACAGAGAGAAACACTGATATGCAGTAACAATGACATACACTGACAACAAGTAACACAGACACACACTGACACCCAGTAACAAAGACATACACTGATACCAAGTCACAAAGACATACACTGATACCCAGTAACACAAACAAACACTCACTGACACCCAGTAACACAGAGAAACACTGATACACAGTAACAATTACATACACTGACACCAAGTAACACAGACACACACGGACACCAAGTAACAAAGACACACACTTACACCAAGTAACACAGACACACACTGACACCCAGTAACACAAACAAACACACTGACACCAAGTAACACATACATACACTGACACCAAGTAACAAAGACATACACTGACACCAAGTCACAAAGACACACACTGACACCCAGTAACAAAGACACACACTTACACCAAGTAACACAGACATACACTGACACCAAGTAACAAAGACATACACTGCCACGAAGTAACACAGACACACAGTGACACCCAGTAACAAAGACAGACACTGATACCAAGTCACAAAGACATACACTGATACCCAGTCACACAGACACACACTTACACCAAGCAACAAAGACATACACTGACACCAAGTAACACAGACACACTCTGACACCCAGTAACAAAGACATACACTGATACCAAGTCACAAAGACATACACTGATACCCAGTAACACAAACAAACACACACTGACACCCAGTAACAGAGAGAAACACTGATATGCAGTAACAATGACATACACTGACAACAAGTAACACAGACACACACTGACACCCAGTAAAAAAGCCATACACTGACACCAAGTCACAAAGACAGACACTGATACCAAGTCACAAAGACATACACTGGTACCCAGTAACACAGACACACACTGACACCAAGTAACAAAGACATACACTGACACCAAGTAACAAAGACAGACAATTACACCAAGTAACAAAGACATACACTTACACCAAGTATTTTGACATAAACTGACACCAAGTAACAAAGACATACACTGATACCCAGTAACACAGACACACACGTACACCAAGTAACAAAGACATACACTGACACCAAGTCACAAAGACACACACTGACACCCAGTAACAAAGTCGTACACTGACACCAAGTCACAAAGACATACACTGATACCGAGTAACACAGACACACACTTACACCAAGTAACACAGACATACACTGAAACCAAGTAAAAAAGACATGCACTGATACCCAGTAACACAGACACACACTTACACCAAGTAACAAAGACAGACACTGCTACCCAGTAACACAGACACACACTTACACCAAGTAACAAAGACATACACTGACACCCGGTAACAAAGACATACACTGACACCCAGTAACACAGACACACACGGACACCAAGTAACAAAGACACACACTTACACCAAGAAACACAGACACACACTGACACCCAGTAACACAAACAAGCACACTGACACCAAGTAACACAGACATACACTGACACCAAGTAACAAAGACATACACTGACACCCAGTAACACAGATACACACTGGGCGGCACCCTGGCGCAGTGGTTAGCACTGCAGCCTCACAGCTCCAGGGACGCATGTTCTATTCTGGGTACTGCCTGTGCGGAGTTTGCAAGTTCTCCCTGTGTCTGCGTGGGTTTCCTCCGGGTGCTCCGGTTTCCTCCCACATGCCAAAGACTTGCAGGTTGATAGGTTAATTGGCCATCATAAATTGCCCCTAGTTTAGGTAGGTGGTAGGGGAATATATACGGATCGGTGGGGATGTGATAGGAATGCGGGATTAGTGTAGGATTAGTATAAATTGGTGGTTGATGGTCGGCACAGACTCGGTTAGCCGAAGGGACTGTTTAAGTGCTGTATGTCTAAACTAAACTAAATACTGACACCTCGTGTCACTGACACCCAGTAACACAAACAAACACACACTGACACCCAGTCACAAAGAGATACACTGACACCAAGTAACACAGACACACACTGACACCCAGTAACAAAGACATACACTGATACCAAGTCACAAAGACATACACTGATACCCAGTAACACAAACAAACACTCACTGACACCCAGTAACACAGAGAAACACTGATACACAGTAACAATGACATACACTGACACCAAGTAACACAGACACACACTGGCACCCAGTAAAAAAGACATACACTGACACCAAGTCACAAAGACAGACACTGATACCAAGTCACAAAGACATACACTGATACCCAGTAACACAGACACATACTGACACCAAGTAACAAAGACATACACTGAAACCAACTAACAAAGACAGACAATTACACCAAGTAACAAAGACATACAATTACACCAAGTATTTTGACATACACTGACACCAAGTAACAAAGACATTCACTGACACCAAGTAACAAAGACACACACTTACACCAAGTAACAAAGACAGACAGTTACACCAAGTAACAAAGACATACACTTACACCAAGTACTTTGACATACACTGACACCAAGTAACAAAGACATACACTGATACCCAGTAACACAGACACACACTTACACCAAGTAACAAAGACATACACTGACACCAAGTCACAAAGACACACACTGCCACCCAGTAACAAAGACATACAATGACACCAAGTCACAAAGACATACACTGATACCCAGTAACACAGACACACACTTACACCAAGCAACACAGACATACACTGACACCCAGTAACACAGACACACACTTACACCAAGTAACAAAGACATACACTGAAACCCAGGAACAAAGACATACACTGATACCCAGTCACACAGACACACACCGACACCAAGTAACAAAGACATACACTGACACCAAGTAACAAAGACACACACTTGCACCAAGTAACAAAGACAGACAATTACACCAAGTAACAAAGACATACACTTACACCAAGTATTTTGACATACACTGACACCAAGCAACAAAGACATACACTGATACCCAGTAACACAGACACACACTTACACCAAGTAACAAAGACATACACTGACACCAAGTCACAAAGACACACACTGACACCCAGTAACAAAGACATACAATGACACCAAGTCACAAAGACATACACTGATACCCAGTATCACAGACACACACTTACACCAAGTAACACAAACATACACTGACACCCAGTCACAAAGACACACATTTACACCAAGTAACAAAGACATACACTAACACCAAGTAACAAAGACATACACTGACACCAAGTCACAAAGACACACACTGACACCCAGTAACAAAGTCATATACTGACACCAAGTCACAAAGACATACACTGATACCGAGTAACACAGACACACACTTACACCAAGTAACAAAGACATACATTGAAACCAAGTAAAAAAGACATGCACTGATACCCAGTAACACAGACACACACTTACACCAAGTAACAAAGACAAACACTGCTACACAGTAACACAGACACACACTTACACCAAGTAACAAAGACATACACTGACACCCGGTAACAAAGACATACACTGACACCAAGTAAGAAAGACATGCACTGATACCCAGTAACACAGACACACACGGACACCAAGTAACAAAGACACAAACTTACACCAAGTAACACAGACACACACTGACACCCAGTAACACAAACAAACACACTGACACCAAGTAACACATACATACACTGACACCAAGTAACAAAGACATATACTGACACCAAGTCACAAAGACACACACTGACACCCAGTAACAAAGAGACACACTTACACCAAGTAACACAGACATACACTGACACCAAGTAACAAAGACATACACTGCCACGAAGTAACACAGACACACAGTGACACCCAGTAACAAAGACAGACACTGATACCAAGTCACAAAGACATACACTGATACCCAGTAACACAGACACACACTTACACCAAGCAACAAAGACATACACTGACACCAAGTAACACAGACACACTCTGACACCCAGTAACAAAGACATACACTGATACCAAGTCACAAAGACATACACTGATACCCAGTAACACAAACAAACACACTGACACCCAGTAACAGAGAGAAACACTGATATGCAGTAACAATGACATACACTGACAACAAGTAACACAGACACACACTGACACCCAGTAACAAAGACATACACTGATACCAAGTCACAAAGACATACACTGATACCCAGTAACACAAACAAACACTCACTGACACCCAGTAACACAGAGAAACACTGATACACAGTAACAATTACATACACTGACACCAAGTAACACAGACACACACGGACACCAAGTAACAAAGACACACACTTACACCAAGTAACACAGACACACACTGACACCCAGTAACACAAACAAACACACTGACACCAAGTAACACATACATACACTGACACCAAGTAACAAAGACATACACTGACACCAAGTCACAAAGACACACACTGACACCCAGTAACAAAGACACACACTTACACCAAGTAACACAGACATACACTGACACCAAGTAACAAAGACATACACTGCCACGAAGTAACACAGACACACAGTGACACCCAGTAACAAAGACAGACACTGATACCAAGTCACAAAGACATACACTGATACCCAGTCACACAGACACACACTTACACCAAGCAACAAAGACATACACTGACACCAAGTAACACAGACACACTCTGACACCCAGTAACAAAGACATACACTGATACCAAGTCACAAAGACATACACTGATACCCAGTAACACAAACAAACACACACTGACACCCAGTGACAGAGAGAAACACTGATATGCAGTAACAATGACATACACTGACAACAAGTAACACAGACACACACTGACACCCAGTAAAAAAGCCATACACTGACACCAAGTCACAAAGACAGACACTGATACCAAGTCACAAAGACATACACTGATACCCAGTAACACAGACACACACTGACACCAAGTAACAAAGACATACACTGACACCAAGTAACAAAGACAGACAATTACACCAAGTAACAAAGACATACACTTACACCAAGTATTTTGACATAAACTGACACCAAGTAACAAAGACATACACTGATACCCAGTAACACAGACACACACGTACACCAAGTAACAAAGACATACACTGACACCAAGTCACAAAGACACACACTGACACCCAGTAACAAAGTCGTACACTGACACCAAGTCACAAAGACATACACTGATACCGAGTAACACAGACACACACTTACACCAAGTAACACAGACATACACTGAAACCAAGTAAAAAAGACATGCACTGATACCCAGTAACACAGACACACACTTACACCAAGTAACAAAGACAGACACTGCTACCCAGTAACACAGACACACACTTACACCAAGTAACAAAGACATACACTGACACCCGGTAACAAAGACATACACTGACACCCAGTAACACAGACACACACGGACACCAAGTAACAAAGACACACACTTACACCAAGAAACACAGACACACACTGACACCCAGTAACACAAACAAACACACTGACACCAAGTAACACAGACATACACTGACACCAAGTAACAAAGACATACACTGACACCCAGTAACACAGATACACACTGGGCGGCACCCTGGCGCAGTGGTTAGCACTGCAGCCTCACAGCTCCAGGGACGCATGTTCTATTCTGGGTACTGCCTGTGCGGAGTTTGCAAGTTCTCCCTGTGTCTGCGTGGGTTTCCTCCGGGTGCTCCGGTTTCCTCCCACATGCCAAAGACTTGCAGGTTGATAGGTTAATTGGCCATCATAAATTGCCCCTAGTTTAGGTAGGTGGTAGGGGAATATATACGGATCGGTGGGGATGTGATAGGAATGCGGGATTAGTGTAGGATTAGTATAAATTGGTGGTTGATGGTCGGCACAGACTCGGTTAGCCGAAGGGACTGTTTAAGTGCTGTATGTCTAAACTAAACTAAATACTGACACCTCGTGTCACTGACACCCAGTAACACAAACAAACACACACTGACACCCAGTCACAAAGAGATACACTGACACCAAGTAACACAGACACACACTGACACCCAGTAACAAAGACATACACTGATACCAAGTCACAAAGACATACACTGATACCCAGTAACACAAACAAACACTCACTGACACCCAGTAACACAGAGAAACACTGATACACAGTAACAATGACATACACTGACACCAAGTAACACAGACACACACTGGCACCCAGTAAAAAAGACATACACTGACACCAAGTCACAAAGACAGACACTGATACCAAGTCACAAAGACATACACTGATACCCAGTAACACAGACACATACTGACACCAAGTAACAAAGACATACACTGAAACCAACTAACAAAGACAGACAATTACACCAAGTAACAAAGACATACAATTACACCAAGTATTTTGACATACACTGACACCAAGTAACAAAGACATTCACTGACACCAAGTAACAAAGACACACACTTACACCAAGTAACAAAGACAGACAGTTACACCAAGTAACAAAGACATACACTTACACCAAGTACTTTGACATACACTGACACCAAGTAACAAAGACATACACTGATACCCAGTAACACAGACACACACTTACACCAAGTAACAAAGACATACACTGACACCAAGTCACAAAGACACACACTGCCACCCAGTAACAAAGACATACAATGACACCAAGTCACAAAGACATACACTGATACCCAGTAACACAGACACACACTTACACCAAGCAACACAGACATACACTGACACCCAGTAACACAGACACACACTTACACCAAGTAACAAAGACATACACTGAAACCCAGGAACAAAGACATACACTGATACCCAGTCACACAGACACACACCGACACCAAGTAACAAAGACATACACTGACACCAAGTAACAAAGACACACACTTGCACCAAGTAACAAAGACAGACAATTACACCAAGTAACAAAGACATACACTTACACCAAGTATTTTGACATACACTGACACCAAGCAACAAAGACATACACTGATACCCAGTAACACAGACACACACTTACACCAAGTAACAAAGACATACACTGACACCAAGTCACAAAGACACACACTGACACCCAGTAACAAAGACATACAATGACACCAAGTCACAAAGACATACACTGATACCCAGTATCACAGACACACACTTACACCAAGTAACACAAACATACACTGACACCCAGTCACAAAGACACACATTTACACCAAGTAACAAAGACATACACTAACACCCAGTAACAAAGACATACAATGACACCAAGTCACAAAGACACACACTGACACCCAGTAACAAAGACATACAATGACACCAAGTCACAAAGACATACACTGATACCCAGTAACACAGACACACACTTTCACCAAGTAACATTGACATGCACTGACGCCCAGTAACACAGACACACACTTACACCAAGTAACAAAGTCATACACTGACACCCAGTAACAAAGACATACACTGATACCCAGTAACACAGGCACACACTGACACCAAGTAACAAAGACATACACTGACACCAAGTAACAAAGACACACACTTACACCAAGTAACAAAGACAGACAATTACACCAAGTAACAAAGACATTCACTTACACCAAGTATTTTGACATACACTGACACCAAGTAACAAAGACATCCACTGATACCCAGTAAAACAGACTCACACTTACACCAAGTAACAAAGACATACACTGACACCAAGTCACAAAGACACACACTGACACCCAGAAACAAAGACATACAATGACACAAAGTCACAAAGACATACACTGATACCCAGTAACACAGACACACAATTACACCAAGTAACACAGACATACACTGACACCCAGTAACACAGACACACTCTTACATTAAGTAACAAAGACATACACTGACACCCAGTAACAAAGACATACACTTACACCAAGTATTTTGACATACACTGACACCAAGTAACAAAGACATAAACTGATACGCAGTAACATAGACACACACTTACACCAAGTAACAAAGACATACACTGACACCAAGTCACAAAGACACACACTGATACCCAGTAACACAGGTACACACTGGGGGGGGGCGCACATTGGCGCAGTGGTTAGCAACGCAGTCCCACAGCTCCAGGGACCCGGGATCGATTCTGGGTACTGCCTGTGCGGAGTTTGCAAGTTCTCCTGTGTCGGCTTGGGTTTCCTCCGGGTGCTCCGATTTCCTCCCATATGCCAAAGACTTGCAGGTTTATCGTTGAACTGGCCATCATAAATGGCCCCTAGTATAGGTAGGTGGGAGGAAAATATATAGGGATAGGTGGGGATGTGATAGAAATATGGGATTAATGTAGGATTAGTATAAATGGGTGGTTGATGGTCGGCACAGACTCGGTGAGCCGAAGGGCCTGTTTAAGTGCTGTATCTCTAAACTAAACTAAATACTGACACCTAGTGTCACTGAAACCCAGTAACACAAACAAACACACACTGACACCCAGTCACACAGAGAAACACTAATACACTGACACCAAGTAACACAGACACACACTGACACCCGATAACACTGAGAAACACTGATACACAGTAACAGTGACATACACTGACACCAAGTAACACAGACACACACTGGCACCCAGTAAAAAAGACATACACTGACACCAAGTCACAAAGACAGACACTGATACCAAGTCACAAAGACATACACTGATACCCAGTAACACAGACACACACTGACAGCAAATAACAAAGACATACACTGACACCCAGTAACACAGACATACACTGACACCCAGTAACACAGACATACACTGACACCCAGTAACACAGACACACACTTACACCAAGTAACACAGACACACACTGACACCCAGTAACACAAACAAACACACTGACACCAAGTAACACAGACATACACTGACACCAAGTAACACAGACACACACTTACACCAAGTAACACAGACACACACTGACACCCAGTAACACAAACAAACACACTGACACCAAGTAACACAGACACACACTGACAGCAAATAACAAAGACATACACTGACACCCAGTAACACAGACATACACTGACACCCAGTAACAAAGACATACACAGACACCAAGTCACAAAGACGTACACTGATACCAAGTCACAAAGACATACACTGATACCCAGTAACACAGACACACACTGACACCAAGTAACAAAGACATTCACTGACACCAAGTAACAAAGACACACACTTACACCAAGTAACAAAGACATTCACTGACACCAAGTAACAAAGACACACACTTACTCCAAGTATTTTGACATACACTGACACCAAGTAACAAAGACATACACTGATACCCAGTAACACAGACACACACTTACACCAAGTAACAAAGACATACACTGACACCAAGTCACAAAGACACACTCTGCCACCCAGTAACAAAGACATACAATGACACCAAGTCACAAAGACATACACTGATACCCAGTAACACAGACACACACTTACACCAAGCAACACAGACATACACTGACACCCAGTAACACAGACACACACTGACACCAAGTAACAAAGACATACACTGACACCCAGTAACAAAGACATAAACTGACACCCAGTAACAAAGACATACAATGACACCAAGTCACAAAGACATACACTGATACCCAGTAACACAGACACACACTTACACCAAGTAACACAGACATACACTGACACCCAGTAACACAGACACACACTTACACCAAGTAACAAAGACATACACTGACACCCAGTAACAAAGACATACACTGACACCCAGTAACACAGACACACACGGACACCAAGTAACAAAGACACACACTTACACTAAGTAACACAGACACACACTGACACCCAGTAACACAGACACACACTTACACCAAGTAACACAGACATATACTGACACCAAGTAACAAAGACATACACTGACACCCTGTAACGCAGACACACACGCACACCAAGTAACAAAGACACAGACTTACACCAAGTAACACAGACATACACTGACACCAAGTAACAACGACACACACTGATTCCCAGTAACGCAGGCACACACTGGTGGGGGGTGGGGGCACATTGCCGCAGTGGTTAGCACCGCAGTCTCACAGCTCCAGGGACCCGGGTTCGATTCTGGGTACTGCCTGTGCGGAGTTTGCAAGTTCTCCTGTGTCTGCGTGGGTTTCCTTCGGGTGCTCCGGTCTCCTCCCAAATGCCAAAGACTTGCAGGTTGATAGGTTAATGGGCCATCATAAATTGCCCCTAGTATAGGTAGGTGGTAGGGAAATCTTTAGGGACAGGTGGGGATGTGATAGGAATACGGGATTAGTGCAGGATTAGTATAAATGGGTGGTTGATGGTCGGCACAGACTCGGTGAGACGAAGGGCCTGTTTAATTGCTGTATCTCCAAACTAAACTAAATACTGACACCTAGTGTCACTGACACCCATTAACACAAACAAACACACACTGACACCCAGTCACACAGAGAAACACTGATACACTGACACACAGACACACACTGACACCCAGGAACAAAGACATACACTGATACCAATTCACAAAGTCATACTCTGATACCCAGTAACGCAAACAAACACTCACTGACACCCAGTAACACAGAGAAACTCTGATACACAGGAACAATGTCATACACTGACACCAAGTAACACAGACAGACACTGGCACCCAGTAAAAAAGACATACACTGACACCAAGTCACAAAGACAGACACTGATACAAAGTCACAAAGACATACACTGATACCCAGTAACACAGACACAGACTGACACCAAGTAACAAAGACATACACTGACACCAAGTAACAAAGACATACACTGACACCAACTAAAAAAGACAGACAATTACACCAAGTAACAAAGACATACAATTACACCAAGTATTTTGACATTCACTGACACCAAGTCACAAAGACATGCACTGATACCCATTAACACAGACACACACTTACATCAAGTAACAAAGACAGACACTGCTACCCAGTAACACAGACACACACGGACACCAAGTAACAAAGACACACACTTACACCAAGTAACACAGACACACACTGACACCCAGTAACACAAACAAACACACACTGACACCCAGTAGAATTAGAATTAGAACATTACAGCGCAGTACAGGCCCTTTTGCCCTCGATGTTGCTCCGACCTGTGAAACCATCTGACCTACACTATTCCATTTTCTTCCATGTGTCTATCCAATGTCCACTTAAATGCCCTTAAAGTTGGCGAATCTACTACTGCTGCAGGCAGGGCGTTCCACGCCCTTACTACTCTCTGAGTAAAGAAACTACCTCTCACATCTGTTCTATATCTATCACCCCTCAACTTGAACCTATGTCCCCTCGTGTTTGCCATCACCATCCGAGGAAAAAGACGCTCACTATCCACCCTATCTAACCCACTGATTATCTTATATGTCTCTATTAAGTCACCTCTCCTCCTCCTTCTCTCCAACGAAAACAACCTCAAGTCCCTCAGCCTTTCCTCGCAAGACCTTCCCTCCATACCAGGCAACATCCTAGTAAATCTCCTCTGCACCCTTTCCATAGCTTCCACATCCTTCCTATAATGTGGTGACCAGAACTGCACGCAATACTCCAGGTGCGGTCTCACCAGAGTTTTGTACAGCTGCAGCATGACCTCTTGGCTCCGAAACTCGATCCCCCTACTAATAAATGCTAACACACCATATGCCTTCTTAACAGCCCTATTAACCTGGTTAGCAACCTTCAGGGATTTATGCACCTGGACACCAAGATCTCTCTGTTCATCTACACTACCAAGAATCTTCCCATTAGCCCAGTACTCTGCATTCCTGTTACTCCTTCCAAAGTGAATCACCTCACACTTTTCCGCATTAAACTCCATTTGCCAACTCTCAGCCCAGTTCTGCAGCCTATCTATGTCTCTCTGTACCCTACAACATCCTTCGGCACTGTCCACAACTCCACCGACCTTAGTGTCATCTGCAAATTTACTAACCCACCCTTCTACACCCTCTTCCAGGACATTTATAAAATGACAAACAGCAGTGGCCCCAAAACAGATCCTTGCGGTACACCACTAGTAACTAAACTCCAGGATGAACATTTGCCATCAACCACCACCCTCTGTCTTCTTTCAGCTAGCCAATTTCTGATCCAAAGCTCTAAATCGCCTTCAACCCCATACTTCCGTATTTTCTGCAATAGCCTACCGTGGGGAACCTTATCAAACGCCTTACTGAAATTCATATTCACCACATCCACTGCTTTACCCTCATCCACCTGTTTGGTCACCTTCTCGAAAAACTCAATAAGGTTTGTGAGGCACGATCTACCCGTCACAAAACCGCCCTGACTATCTCTAATCTACTTATTCTTTTCAAGATGATTATAAATCCTGTCTCTTATAAACTTTTCCAACATTTTACCCACAACCGAAGTAAGGCTCACAGGTCTATAATTACCAGGGCTGTCTCTACTCCCCTTCTTGAACAAGGGGACAACATCTGCAATCCTCCAGTCTTCCGGCACAATTCCTTTCGACAATGACGACATAAAGATCAAGGACAAAGGCTCTGCAATCTCCTCCCTAGCTTCCCAGAGAATCTTAGGATAAATCCCATCTGGCCCAGCTGGCTTATCTCTTTTCACACTTTCCAAAATTGCTAACAGATCCTCCTTGTGAACCTCAATCCCATCTAGCCTCGTAGCCTGAATCGAAGTATTCTCAACAACATTTTCTTTCTCTACTGTAAATACTGACGCAAAATATTCATTTAACACTTCCCCTATCTCCTCTGATTCCACACACAACTTCCCACGACTATCCTTGATTGGCCCTAATCTAACTCTAGTCATTCTTTTATTCCTGATATATGTATATCACAGAGAAACATTGATGCACAGTAACAAAGACATACACTGACACCAAGTAACACAGACACAAACTGACACCCAGTAAAAAAGACATACACTGACACCAAGTCACAAAGACATACACTGACACCAAGTCAAAAAGACAAACACTGATGCCCAGTAAGACAGACACATTCTGACACCAAGTAACAAAGACATACACTGACACCAAGTAACAAAGACATACACTTACACCACGTAACAAAGACACACACTTACACCAAGTAGCACAGACATACACTGACACCAAGTAACAAAGACAGACAATTACACCAAGTAACAAAGACATACACTTACTCCAAGTATTTTGACATACACTGACACCAAGTAACAAAGACATACACTGATACCCAGTAACATAGAGACACAGTTACACCAAGTAACAAAGACACACACTGACACCAAGTCACAAAGACACACACTGACACACAGTAACAAAGACATACACTGATACCAAGTCACAAAGACATACACTTACACCAAGTATTTTGACATACACTGACACCAAGTAACAAAGACATACACTGATACCCAGTAACACAGACACAAACTTACACCAAGTAACAAAGACATACACTGACACCAAGTCACAAAGACACACACTGATACCCAGTAACACAGACACACACTTGCACCCAGTAACAAAGTCACACAGACACCAAGTCAAAAAGACATACTCTGATACCCAGTAACACAGACACACACTTACACCAAGTAACACATGCATACACTGACACCAAGTAACAAAGACATACACTGATACCCAGTAACACAGACACACACTTACACCAAGTAACAAAGACAGACACTGACACCCAGTAACACAGAGAAACACTGATACACAGTAACAAAGACATACACTGACACGAAGTAACACAGACACACACTGACACCCAGTAACAAAGACATACACTGATACCAAGTCACAAAGACATACACTGATACCCAGTAACACAGACACACACTTACACCAAGTAACAAAGATACACACTGACACCAAGTAACATAGACACACACTGACACCCAGTAACAAAGACATACAATGACACCAAGTCACCAAGACATACACTGATACCAAGTCACAAAGACATACACTGACACCAAGTATTTTGACATACACTGACACCAAGTAACAAAGACATACACTGACACCAAGTAACAAAGACATGCACTGATACCCAGTAACACAGACACACACTTACACCAAGTAACAAAGACAGACACTGCTACCCAGTAACACAGACACACACTTACACCAAGTAACAAAGACATACACTGACACCCAGTAACACAGACACACACGGACACCAAGTAACAAAGACACACACTTGCACCAAGTAACACAGACGCACAATGACACCCAGTAACACAAACAAACACACACTGACACCCAGTAACACAGAAAAACACTGATACACAGTAACAAAGACATACACTGACACCAAGTAACGCAGACACACACTGACACCCAGTAACAAAGACATACACTGATACCAAGTCACAAAGTCATACACTGATACCCAGTAACACAGCCACACACTTACAACAAGTAACAAGGACGTACACTGACACCAAGTAACAAAGACACACACTTACACCAAGTAACACAGACATACACTGACACCAAGTAACAAAGACATACACTGATACCCAGTAACACAGACACACACTTACACAAAGTAACAAAGACATACACTGAGACCAAGTCACAAAGACACACACTGACACCCAGTAACAAAGACATACACTGACACCAAGTCACAAAGACATACACTGATACCCAGTAACACAGACACACACTTACACCAAGTAACACAGACATACAATTACACCAAGTAACAAAGACATACACTGATACCCAGTAACACAGACACACACTTACACCAAGTAGCAAAGAAAGACACTGATACCCAGTAACACAGACACACACTTATACCAAGTAACAAAGACATACACTGACACCCAGTAACACAGAGAAACAATGATACACAGTAACAAAGACGTACACTGACACGAAGAAACACAGACACACACTGACACCCAGTAACAAAGACATACACTGATACCAAGTCACAAAGACATACACTGATACCCAGTAACACAGACACACACTTACACCAAGTAACAAAGATACACACTGACACCAAGTAACACGGACACACACTGACACCCAGTAACAAAGACATACACTGATACCAAGTCACAAAGACATACACTGATACCCAGTAACACAAACAAACACACACTGACACACAGTAACACAGAGAAACACTGATACACAGTAACAATGACATACACTGACACCAATTAACACAGACACACACTGACACTCAGTAAAAAAGACATACACTGACACCAAGTCACAAAGACATACACTGATACCAAGTCACAAAGACATACACTTACACCAAGTATTTTGACATACACTGACACCAAGTAACAAAGACATACACTGATACCCAGTAACACAGACACACACTTACACCAAGTAACAAAGACATACACTGACACCAAGTCACAAAGACACACACTGACACCCAGTAACAAAGTCATACACTGACACCAAGTCACAAAGACATACACTGATACCCAGTAACACAGACACACACTTACACCAAGTAACACAGACATACACTGACAACAAGTAACAAAGACATGCACTGATACCCAGTAACACAGACACACACTTACACCAAGTAACACAGACATACACTTACACCAAGTAACAAAGACAGACACTGCGACCCAGTAACACTGACACAAACTTACACCAAGTAACAAAGACATACACTGACACCCAGTAACAAAGACATACACTGACACCCAGTAACACAGACACACACGGACACCAAGTAACAAAGACACACACTTACACCAAGTAACACAGACGCACAATGACACCCAGTAACACAAACAAACACACACTGACACCCAGTAACACAGAAAAACACTGATACACAGTAACAAAGACATACACTGACACCAAGTAACGCAGACACACACTGACACCCAGTAACAAAGACATACACTGATACCAAGTCACAAAGTCATACACCGATACCCAGTAACACAGCCACACACTTACAACAAGTAACAAAGACGTACACTGACACCAAGTAACAAAGACACACACTTACACCAAGTAACACAGACATACACTGACACCAAGTAACAATGACATACACTGATACCCAGTAACACAGACACACACTTACACAAAGTAACAAAGACATACACTGAGACCAAGTCACAAAGACACACACTGACACCCAGTAACAAAGACATACACTGACACCAAGTCACAAAGACATACACTGATACCCAGTAACACAGACACACACTTACACCAAGTAACACAGACATACACTGACACCAAGTAACAAAGACATACACTGATACCCAGTAACACAGACACACACTTACACCAAGTAACAAAGAAAGACACTGATACCCTGTAACACAGACACACACTTATACCAAGTAACAAAGACATACACTGACACCCAGTAACACAGATAAACAATGATACACAGTAACAAAGACGTACACTGACACGAAGAAACACAGACACACACTGCCACCCAGTAACAAAGACATACACTGATACCAAGTCACAAAGACATACACTGATACCCAGTAACACAGACACACACTTACACCAAGTAACAAAGATACACACTGACACCAAGTAACACGGACACACACTGACACCCAGTAACAAAGACATACACTGATACCAAGTCACAAAGACATACACTGATACGCAGTAACACAGACAAACACACACTGACACACAGTAACACAGAGAAACACTGATACACAGTAACAATAACATACACTGACACCAATTAACACAGACACACACTGAAACCCAGTAAAAAAGACATACACTGACACCAAGTCACAAAGACATACACTGATACCCAGTAACACAGACACACACTTACACCAAGTAACAAAGACATACACTGACACCAAGTCACAAAGACACACACTGACACCCAGTAACAAAGTCATACACTGACACCAAGTCACAAAGACATACACTGATACCCAGTAACACAGACACACACTTACACCAAGTAACACATGCATACACTGACACCAAGTAACAAAGACATACACTGATACCCAGTAACACAGACACACACTTACAACAAGTAACAAAGACAGACACTGACACCCAGTAACACAGACACACATTTACACCAAGTAACAAAGACATACAGTGACACCCAGTAACACAGAGAAACACTGATACACAGTAACAAAGATACACACTGACACCAAGTAACACAGACACATACTGACACAAAGTAACAAAGACTTACACTGATACCAAGTCACAAAGACATACACTGATACCCAGTAACACAAACAAACACACACTGACACCCAGTAACACAGAGAAACACTGATACACAGTAACAATGACATACACTGACACCAAGTAACACAGACACACACTGACACCCAGTAAAAAAGACATACAATGACACCAAGTCACAAAGACATACACTTACACCAAGTATTTTGACATACACTGACACCAAGTAACGAAGACATACACTGATACCCAGTAACACAGACACACACTTATACCAAGTAACAAAGGCATACACTGACACCAAGTCATAAAGACACACACTGACACCCAGTAACAAAGTCATACACTGACACCAAGTCACAAAGACATACACTGATACCCAGTAACACAGACACACACTTACACCAAGTAACACAGACATACACTGACACCAAGTAACAAAGACATGCACTGATACCCAGTAACACAGACACACACTGACACCCAGAAACAAAGACATACAGTGACACCCAGTAACACTGACACACACGGACACCAAGTAACAAAGACACACACTTACACCAAGTAACACAGACACACAATGACACCCAGTAACACAAACAAACACACACTGACACCCAGTAACACAGAGAAACACTGATGAACAGTAACAAAGACATACACTGACACCAAGTAACACAGACACACACTGACGCCCAGTAACAAAGACATACACTGACACCAAGTCACAAAGACTTACACTGACACCAAGTAACACAGATACACACTGACACCCAGTAACAAAGACATACACTGATACCCAGCAACACAGACACACACTGACACCAAGTAACAAAGACAGACAATTACACCAAGTAACAAAGACATACACTTACAGCAAGTATTTTGACATACACAGACACCAAGTAACAAAGACATACACTGATACCCAGTAACAAAGACACACACTTACACCAAGTAACAAAGACATACACTGACACCAAGTCACAAAGACACACACTGACACCCAGTCACAAAGACATACACTGATACCCAGCAACACAGACACACACTGACACCAAGTAACAAAGACAGACAATTACACCAAGTAACAAAGACATACACTTACAGCAAGTATTTTGACATACACAGACACCAAGTAACAAAGACATACACTGATACCCAGTAACAAAGACACACACTTACACCAAGTAACAAAGACATACACTGACACCAAGTCACAAAGACACACACTGACACCCAGTCACAAAGACATGCACTGATACCCAGTAACACAGACACACACTTACACCAAGTAACACAGACATACACTGACATCAAGGAACAAAGACACACACTTACACCAAGTAACACAGACATACACTGACACCCAGTGACAAAGACATACACTGACACCCAGTAACGCAGACACACACGCACACCAAGTAACAAAGACACAGACTTGCACCAAGTAACACAGTCATACACTGACACCAAGTAACAAAGACATACACTTACACCAAGTAACACAGAGAAACACTGATACACAGTAACAAAGACATACACTGACACGAAGTAACACAGACACAGACTGACAGCCAGTAACAAAGACATACACTGATACCAAGTCACAAAGACATACACTGATACCCAGTAACACAGACACACACTTACACCAAGTAACAAAGACATACATTGACACCAAGTAACAAAGACACACACTTACACCAAGTAACACAGACATACACTGACACCCAGTAACCAAGACATACACTGATACCCAGTAAGAAAGACACACACTTACACCAAGTAACAAAGACATGCACTGACGCCAAGTCACAAAGACACACACTGACACCCAGTAACAAAGACATACACTCACACCAAGTCACAAAGACATACACTGATACCCAGTAACACAGACACACACTTACACTAAGTAACAAAGACAGACACTGATACCCAGTATCACAGACACACACATACACCAAGTAACAAAGACATACACTGACACCCAGTAACAAAGACATACACTGACACCCAGTAACACAGACACACACGGACACCAAGTAACAAAGACATACACTGACACCAAGTAACAAAGACACACACTTACACGAAGTAACACAGACATACACTGACACCAAGTAACAAAGACACACACTTACACCAAGTAACAAAGACATACACTGATACCCATTAACACAGGCACACACTGTGGCGGGGGGGGGGGGGGCACATTGGCGCAGTGGTTAGCACCGCAGCCTCATAGCTCCAGGGACCCGGGTTCAATTCTGGGTACTGCCTGTGCGGAGTTTGCAAGTTCTCCCTGTGTCTGCGTGGGTTTCCTCCGGGTGCTCCGGTTTCCTCCCACATGCCAAAGACTTGCCGGTTGATTGGTTCATTGGCTATCATAAATTGCCCCTAGTATAGGTAGGTGGTAGGGAAATATATAGGGACAGGTGGGGATGTGATAGGAATACGGGATTAGTGTAGGATTAGTATAAATGGGTGGTTGATGGTCGGCACAGACTCGGTGGGCCGAAGGGCCTGTTTAAGTGCTGTATCTCGAAACTAAACTAAATACTGACACCCAGTGTCACTGACACCCAGTAACACAAACAAACACGCACTGACACACAGTAACAAAGACATACACAGACACCAAGTAACACAGACACCCACTGACACCCAGTAACAAAGGCATACACTGATACCAAGTCACAAAGACATACACTGATCCCCAGTATCACAGCCACACACTTACACCAAGTAACACAGACATACACTGACACCAAGTAACAAAGACATACACTGATACCCAGTAACACAGACACACACTTACACCAAGGAACAAAGACATACACTGACACCAAGTCACAAAGACACACACTGACACCCAGTAACAAAGACATACACTGACACCAAGTCACAAAGACATACACTGATACCCAGTAACACAGACACACACTTACACCAAGTAACACAGACATACACTGACACCAAATCACAAAGACACACACTGACACCCATTAACAAAGACATACACTGACACCAAGTCACAAAGACATACACTGATACCCAGTAACACAGACACACATTTACACCAAGTAACACAGACATACACTGACACCAAGTAACAAAGACATACACTGATACCCAGTAACACAGACACACACTTACACCAAGTAACAAAGACAGACACTGATACCCAAGAACACAGACACACACGGACACCAAGTTACAAAGACGTACAATGACACCCAGTAACAAAGACACACACTGACACCCAGTAACAAAGACACACACTCACACCAAGTAACACAGACATACACTGACACCAAGTAACAAAGACATACACTGATACCTAGTAACAAAGACATACACTGACACCAAGTAACAAAGACAGACACTGATACCCAGTAACACAGACACACACATGCACCAAGTAACAAAGACATACACTGACACCCAGTAACAAAGACATACACTGAAACCCAGTAACACTGACACACACGGACACCAAGTAACAAAGACACACACTTACACCAAGTAACACAGACACCCAGTAACACAGATACACACTTACACCAAGTAACACAGACATACACTGACACCAAGTACCAAAGACATACACTGATACCCAGTCACACAGACACACACTTACACCAAGTAACAAAGACAGACACTGCTACCCAGTAACACAGACACACACGTACACCAAGTAACAAAGACACACACTTACACCAAGTAACACAGACACACACTGACACCCAGTTACACAAACAAACACACTGACACCAAGTAACACAGACATCCACTGACACCAAGTAACAAAGACATACACTGATACACAGTAACACAGGCACACAGTGGGGGCGGGGCACATTGGCGCAGTGGTTAGCACCGCAGCCTCACAGCTCCAGGGACCCGGGTTCGATTCTGGGTACTGCCTGTGCGGAGTTTGCAAGTTCTCCCTGTGTCTGCGTGGGTTTCCTACGCGTGTTCCGGTTTCCTCCCACATGCCAAAGACTTGCCGGTTGATTGGTTCATTGGCTATCATAAATTGCCCCTAGTATAGGTAGGAGGTAGGGAAATATATAGGGAC
The DNA here is from genome assembly GCF_036365525.1 of Heterodontus francisci. Lineage (NCBI taxonomy): Eukaryota > Metazoa > Chordata > Chondrichthyes > Heterodontiformes > Heterodontidae > Heterodontus > Heterodontus francisci. Next base: position 1,742,791 of record NW_027141550.1, read on the forward strand.
AGGTGGGGATGTGATAGGTATACGGGATTAGTGTAGGATTAGTATAAATGGGTGGTTGATGGTCGGCACTGACTCGGTGGGCCGAAGGGCCTGTTTAAGTGCTGTATCTCGAAACTAAACTAAATACTGACACCCAGTGTCACTGACACCTAGTAACACAAACAAACACGCACTGACACACAGTAACAAAGACATACACAGACACCAAGTAACACAGACACCCACTGACACCCAGTAACAAAGGCATACACTGATACCAAGTCACAAAGACATACACTGATCCACAGTATCACAGCCACACACTTACACCAAGTAACAAAGACATACACTGACATCAAGTAACAAAGACACACACTTACACCAAGTAACACAGACATACACTGACACCAAGTAACAAAGACATACACTGATACCCAGTAACACAGACACACACTTACACCAAGTAACAAAGACATACACTGACACCAAGTCACAAAGACACACACTGACACCCAGTAAAAAAGACATACTCTGACACCAAGTCACAAAGACATACACTGATACCCAGTAACACAGACACACACTTACACCAAGTAACACAGACATACACTGACACCAAATCACAAAGACACACACTGACACCCATTAACAAAGACATACACTGACACCAAGTCACAAAGACATACACTGATACCCAGTAACACAGACACACATTTACACCAAGTAACACAGACATACACTGACACCAAGTAACAAAGACATACACTGATACCCAGTAACACAGACACACACTTACACCAATTAACAAAGACAGACACTGATACCCAGTAACACAGACACACACGGACACCAAGTTACAAAGACGTACAATGACACCCAGTAACAAAGACACACACTGACACCCAGTAACAAAGACATACACTGATACCAAGTCACAAAGACATACACTGATACCCAGTAACACAGACACACACTTACACCAAGTAACAAAGACATACACTGACACCAAGTAACAAAGAAATACACTGACACCAAGTAACAAAGGCACACACTTACACCAAGTAAAACAGACATACACTGACACCCAGTAACAAAGACATACACTGATACCCAGTAACACAGACACACACGGACACCAAGTTACAAAGACGTACAATGACACCCAGTAACAAAGACACACACTGACACCCAGTAACAAAGACACACACTCACACCAAGTAACACAGACATACACTGACACCAAGTAACAAAGACATACACTGATACCCAGTAACACAGGCACACACTGGGGGGGAGGGGAGGGGGGGGCACATCGGCGCTGTGGTTAGCACCGCAGCCTCACAGCTCCAGGCACCCGTGTTCGATTCTGGGTACTGCCTGTGCGGAGTTTGCAAGTTCTCCCTGTGTCTGCCTGGGTTTCCTCCGGGTGCTCCTGTTCCCTCCCACATGCCAAAGACTTGAAGGTTGATAGGTTAATTGGCCATCATAAATTGCCCCTCGTATAGGTAGGTGGGAGGGAAATATATATCGACAGGTGGGGATGTGATAGGAATACGGGATTAGTGCAGGATTAGTATAAATGGGTGGCTGATGGTCGGCACAGACTCGGTGGGCCGAAGGGCCTGTTTAAGTGCTGTATCTCTAAACTAAACTAAATACTGACACATAGTGTCACTGACACCCAGTAACACAAACAAATACACTCTGACACCCAGTAACACAGAGAAACATTGATACACAGTAACAAAGACATACACTGACACGAAGTAACACAGACACACACTGACACCCAGTAACAAAGACATACACTGATACCAAGTCACAAAGACATACACTGATACCCAGTAACACAGACACACACTTACACCAAGTAACAAAGACATACACTGACACCAAGTAACAAAGACATACACTTACACCAAGTAACACAGACATACACTGACACCCAGCAACAAAGACATACACTGATACCCAGTAACACAGACACACACTTACAGCAAGTAACAAAGACATACACTGACACCAAGTCACAAAGAGACACACTGACACCCAGTAACAAAGACATACACTGACACCAAGTCACAAAGACATACACTGATACCCAGTAACACATACACACACCTACACCAATTAACACAGACATACACTGACACCAAGTAACAAAGACATACACTGATACCCAGTAACACAGACACACACTTACACCAAGTCACAAAACAATACACTGATACCCAGTAACACAAACACACACTTACACCAAGTAACACAGACATGCACTGACACCAAGTAACAAAGACATACACTGATACCCAGTAACACAGACACACACTTACACCAAGTAACAAAGACATGCACTGATACCCAGTAACACAGACACACACTTACACCAAGTAACAAAGACAGACACTGATAACCAGTAACACAGACACACACATACACCAAGTAACAAAGACATACACTGACACCCAGTAACAAAGACATACACTGACACCCAGTAACACAGACACACACGGACACCAAGTAACAAAGACACACACTTACACCAAGTAACACAGACACACACTGACACCCAGTAACACAGACACACACTTACACCAAGTAACACAGACATACACTGACACCAAGTAACAAAGACATACACTGATACCTAGTAACAAAGACAGACACTGACACCAAGTAACAAAGACAGACACTGATACCCAGTAACACAGACACACACATGCACCAAGTAACAAAGACATACACTGACACCCAGTAACAAAGACATACACTGAAACCCAGTAACACTGACACACACGGACACCAAGTAACAAAGACACACACTTACACCAAGTAACACAGACACCCAGTAACACAGATACACACTTACACCAAGTAACAAAGACATACACTGACACCAAGTAACAAAGACATACACTGATACCCAGTCACACAGACACACACTTACACCAAGTAACAAAGACAGACACTGCTACCCAGTAACACAGACACACACGTACACCAAGTAACAAAGACACACACTTACACCAAGTAACACAGACACACACTGACACCCAGTTACACAAACAAACACACTGACACCAAGTAACACAGACATCCACTGACACCAAGTAACAAAGACATACACTGATACACAGTAACACAGGCACACACTGGGGGGGGGGGCGGGGGGCGGGGCACATTGGCGCAGTGGTTAGCACCGCAGCCTCACAGCTCCAGGGACCCGGGTTCGATTCTGGGTACTGCCTGTGCGGAGTTTGCAAGTTCTCCCTGTGTCTGCGTGGGTTTCCTCCGCGTGCTCCGGTTTCCTCCCACATGCCAAAGACTTGCAGGTTGATTGGTTAATTGGCCATCATAAATTGCCCCTAGTAGAGGTCGGAGGTAGGGAAATATATAGGGACAGGTGGGGATGTGATAGGTATACGGGATTAGTGTAGGATTAGTATAAATGGGTGGTTGATGGTCGGCACTGACTCGGTGGGCCGAACGGCCTGTTCAATTGCTGTATCTCTAAGCTAAACTAAATACTGACTCCTAGTGTCACTGACACCCAGTAACACAAACAAACACACACTGACACCCAGTAACACAGAGAAACACAAATACACCAAGTAACAAAGACATACACTGACACCAAGTAAAACAGACACACACTGACACCCAGTAACACAGACAGACACTGACACCAAGTAACAAAGACATACACTGATACCCAGTAACACAGACACACACATACAACAAGTAACAAAGACATACACTTACAGCAAGTCACAAAGACACACACTTACACCCAGTAAAAAAGACATACTCTGACACCACGTCACAAAGACATACACTGATACCCAGTAACACAGACACACACTTTCACCAAGTAACACAGACATACACTGACACCAAGTAACAAAGACATACACTGATTCCCAGTAACACAGACACACACTTGCACCAAGTAACAAAGACAGACACTGATACCCAGTAACACAGACACACACTTACACCAAGTAACAAAGACATACACTGACAGCCAGTAACGAAGACACACACTGACACCCAGTAACAAAGACACACACTTACAAAAAGTAACACAGACATACACTGACACCAAGTAACAAAGACATACACTGATACCCAGTAACACAGGCACACACTGGGGGGTGGGGGGCACATCACCACTGTGGTTAGCACCGCAGCCTCACAGCTCCAGGGACCCGGTTTCGATTCTGGGTACTGCCTGTGCGGAGTTTGCAAGTTCTCCCTGTGTCTGCGTGGGACAATTACACCAGGTAACAAAGACATACACTTACACCAAGTATTTTGAAATACACTGACACCAAGTAGCAAAGACATACACTGATAACCTGTAAGACAGACACACACGGACACCAAGTAGCAAAGACACACACTTACACCAAGTAACACAGACACACACTGACACCCAGCAACAGAAACAAACACACTGACACCAAGTAACACAGACATACACTGACACCAAGTAACAAAGACAAACACTGATACCCAGTAACACAGGCACACACTGCGGGGGCGGGGGGGCGGCGACACATTGGCGCAGTGGTTAGCACCGCAGACTCTCAGCTCCAGGGACCCGGTTTCGATTCTGGGTACTGCCTGTGCGGATTTTGCAAGTTCTCCCTGTGTCTGCGTGAGTTTCCTCCGGGTGCTCCGGTTTCCTCCCACATGCCAAAGACTTGCAGGTTGATAGGTTAATTGGCCATCATAAATTGCCCCGATTACATGTAGGTGGTAGGGAAATATATAGGGACAGGTGGGGATGTGATAGGAATACGGGATTAGTGTAGGATTAGTATAAATGGGTGGTTGATGGTCGGCCCAGACTCGGTGGGCCGAGGGGCCTGTTTCAGTGCCTTATCTCTAAACTAAACTAAATACTGACACCTAGTGTCACTGACACCCAGTAACACAAACAAACACACACTGACACCCAGTAACACAGAGAAACACTGATACACAGTCACAAAGACATACACTGACACGAAGTAACACAGACAAACAATGACACCCAGTAACAAAGACATACACTGATACCAAGTGACAAAGACATACACTGATACCCAGTAACACAGACACACACTTACACCAAGTAAAAAAGACACACACTTACACCAAGTAACACAGACATACACTGACACCAAGTAACAAAGACATACACAGACACCAAGTAACAAAGACATAAACTGACACACAGTAGCAAAGACATACACTGACACCAAGTCACAAAGACACACACTGACACCCAGTAAAAAAGACATACACTGACACCAAGTCACAAAGACATACACTGACACCAAGTAACAAAGACATACACTGATAACCAGTAGCACAGACACACACTTGCACCAAGTAACAAAGACATTCACTGACACCAAGTAACAAAGACATACAATTACACCAAGTAACACAGACATACACTGACACCAAGTAACAAAGACATACAATTACACCAAGTAACAAAGGCACACACTTACACCAAGTAACAAAGACATACACTGACACTAAGTAACAAAGACATACACTGTTACCCAGTAACACAGACACACAATTACAACAAGTAACAAAAACACACTCTTACACCAAGTAACAAAGACATACACTGACACCAAGTAACAAAGACATACAATTACACCAAGTAACAAAGAAATACACTTACACCATGTAACACAGACATACACTGTTACCCAGTAACACAGACACACACTTACGCCAAGTCACAAAGACATACACTGATACCAAGTAACACAGACACAAACTTACACCAAGTAACAAAGACATACACTGACACCAAGTAACAAAGTCATACACTTACACCAAGTAACACAGACATACACTGACACCCAGTAACAAAGACATACAATTACACGAAGTAACAAAGACACACACTTACACCTTTTAAAACAGACATACACTGACACCATGTAACAAAGACATGCACTGATACCCAGTAACACAGACACACACTTACACCAAGTAACAAAGATATACACTGATACCCAGTAAAACAGACACAAACTTACACCAAGTAACAAAGACATACACTGACACCAAGTTACAAAGACATACACTGACACCAAGTAACGAAGACAGACACTGACATACAGTAACAAAGACGTACACTGATTCCCAGTAACACAGACACACACTTACAACAAGTAACAAAGACAGACACTGATACCCAGTAACACAGACACACACTTACACAAAGTCACAAAACAATACACTGACACCCAGTAACACAGACACACACTTATACCAAGTAACACAGACATACACTGACACCAAGTAACAAAGACATACACTGATACCCCGTAACACAGACACACACCTACACCAAGTAACAAAGACATACACTGATACCCAGTCACACAGACACACACTTATGCCAAGTCACAAAGACATACACTTACACCAAGTCACAAAACAATACACTGATACCCAGTAACACAGACACACACTTACACCAAGTAACACAGACAGACACTGACACCAAGTAACAAAGACATACACTGATACCCAGTAACACAGACACACACCTACAACAAGTAACAAAGACATACACTGATACCCAGTCACACAGACACACACTGACACCAAGTAACAAAGACAGACACTGATACCCAGTAACAAAGACAAACACTGACACCAAGTCACAAAGACACACACTGACACCCAGTAAAAAAGACATACACTGACACCAAGTCACAAAGACATACACTGATAACCAGTAACACAGACACACACTTACACCAAGTAACACAGACATACACTGACACCAAGTAACAAAGACATACACTGATAACCAGTAGCACAGACACACACTTGCACCAAGTAACAAAGACATTCACTGACACCAAGTAACAAAGACATACAATTACACCAAGTAACACAGACATACACTGACACCAAGTAACAAAGACATACAATTACACCAAGTAACAAAGGCACACACTTACACCAAGTAACAAAGACATACACTGACACTAAGTAACAAAGACATACACTGTTACCCAGTAACACAGACACACAATTACAACAAGTAACAAAAACACACTCTTACACCAAGTAACAAAGACATACACTGACACCAAGTAACAAAGACATACAATTACACCAAGTAACAAAGAAATACACTTACACCATGTAACACAGACATACACTGTTACCCAGTAACACAGACACACACTTACGCCAAGTCACAAAGACATACACTGATACCAAGTAACACAGACACAAACTTACACCAAGTAACAAAGACATACACTGACACCAAGTAACAAAGTCATACACTTACACCAAGTAACACAGACATACACTGACACCCAGTAACAAAGACATACAATTACACGAAGTAACAAAGACACACACTTACACCTTTTAAAACAGACATACACTGACACCATGTAACAAAGACATGCACTGATACCCAGTAACACAGACACACACTTACACCAAGTAACAAAGATATACACTGATACCCAGTAAAACAGACACAAACTTACACCAAGTAACAAAGACATACACTGACACCAAGTTACAAAGACATACACTGACACCAAGTAACGAAGACAGACACTGACACCCAGTAACAAAGACGTACACTGATTCCCAGTAACACAGACACACACTTACAACAAGTAACAAAGACAGACACTGATACCCAGTAACACAGACACACACTTACACAAAGTCACAAAACAATACACTGACACCCAGTAACACAGACACACACTTACACCAAGTAACACAGACATACACTGACACCAAGTAACAAAGACATACACTGATACCCCGTAACACAGACACACACCTACACCAAGTAACAAAGACATACACTGATACCCAGTCACACAGACACACACTTATGCCAAGTCACAAAGACATACACTTACACCAAGTCACAAAACAATACACTGATACCCAGTAACACAGACACACACTTACACCAAGTAACACAGACAGACACTGACACCAAGTAACAAAGACATACACTGATACCCAGTAACACAGACACACACCTACAACAAGTAACAAAGACATACACTGATACCCAGTCACACAGACACACACTGACACCAAGTAACAAAGACAGACACTGATACCCAGTAACAAAGACAAACACTGACACCAAGTCACAAAGACACACACTGATACCCAGTAAAAAAGACATACACTGACACCAAGTCACAAAGACATACACTGATAACCAGTAACACAGACACACACTTACACCAAGTAACACAGACATACACTGACACCAAGTAACAAAGACATACACTGATTCCCAGTAACACAGACACACACTTACAACAAGTAACAAAGACAGACACTGATACCCAGTAACACAGACACACACTTACACAAAGTCACAAAACAATACACTGACACCCAGTAACACAGACACACACTTACACCAAGTAACACAGACATACACTGACACCAATTAACAAAGACATACACTGATACCCCGTAACACAGACACACACCTACACCAAGTAACAAAGACATACACTGATACCCAGTCACACAGACACACACTTACACCAAGTAACAAAGACAGACACTGATACCCAGTAACACAGACACCCACATACACCAAGTAACAAAGACATACACTGACACCCAGTAACAAAGACATACACTGACACCAAGTCACAAAGACACACACTGACACCCAGTAAAAAAGACATACACTGACACCAAGTCACAAAGACATACACTGATACCCAGTAACACAGATACACACTTACACCAAGTAACACAGACATACACTGACACCAAGTAACAAAGACATACACTGATTCCCAGTAACACAGACACACACTTACACCAAGTAACAAAGACAGACACTGATACCCAGCAACACAGACACACACTTACACCAAGTCACAAAACAATGCACTGATACCCAGTAACACAGACACACACTTACACCAAGTAACACAGACATACACTGACACCAAGTAACAAAGACATACACTGATACCCAGTAACACAGACACACACCTACACCAAGTAACAAAGACATACACTGATACCCAGTCACACAGACACACACTTACACCAAGTAACAAAGACAGACACTGATACCCAGTAACACAGACACACACATACACCAAGTAACAAAGACATAAACTGACACCCAGTAACAAAGACGTACACTGACACCAAGTCACAAAGACACACACTGACACCCAGTAAAAAAGACATACACTGACACCAAGTCACAAAGACATACACTGATACCCAGTAACACAGACACACACTTACACCAAGTAACACAGACATACACTGACACCAAGTAACAAAGACATACACTGATACCCGGTAACACAGGCACACACTGGGGGGTGGGGGGTGGGGGTGGGCACATCACCGCTGTGGTTAGCACCGCAGCCTCACAGCTCCAGGGACCCGGGTTCAATTCTGGGAACTGCCTGTGCGGAGTTTGCAAGTTCTCCCTGTGTCTGCGTGTGTTTCCTCCGGGTGCTCCGGTTTCCTCCCACATGCCAAAGACTTGCAGGTTGATAGGTTAATTGGCCATCATAAATTGCCCCGAGTACATGTAGGTGGTAGGGAAATATATAGGGACAGGTGGGGATGTGATAGGAATACGGGATTAGTGTAGGATTAGTATAAATGGGTGGTTGATGGTCGGCCCAGTCTCGGTGGGCCGAGGGGCCTGTTTCAGTGCTGTATCTCTAAACTAAACTAAATACTGACACCTAGCGTCACTGACACCCAGTAACACAAACAAACACACACTGACACCCAGTAACACAGAGAAACACTGATACACAGTCACAAAGACATACACTGACACGAATTAACACAGACACACACTGACACCCAGTAACAAAGACATACACTGATACCAAGTGACAAAGACATACACTGATACCCAGTAACACAGACACACACTTACACCAAGTAACAAAGACATACACTGACACCAAGTAACAAAGACACACATACACCAAGTAACACAGACATACACGGACACCCAGTAACAAAGTCATACACTGATACCCAGTAACACAGAAACAAACTTACACCAAGTAACAAAGACATACACTGACACCAAGTCACAAAGACACACACTGACACCCAGTAACAAAGACATACACTGACACCAAGTCACAAAGACATACACTGATACCCAGTAACAAAGTCATGCAATTACACCAAGTAACACAGCCATATACTGATACAAAGTAACACAGACACACACTTACACCAAGTATCACAGACGCAAAATTACACCAAGTAACAAAGACATACACTGACACCAAGTAACATAGTCATACACTTACAACACGTAACACGGACATACACTGACACCAAGTAACAAAGACATACAATTACACCAAGTAACAAAGACACACACTTACACGAAGTAACAAAGACATACACGGACACCAAGTAACAAAGACATACACTGATACCCAGTAACACAGACACACACTTACACCAAGTAACAAAGACATACACTGACACCAAGTAACAAAGACATACACTGATAACCAGTAACACAGACACCCACTTACACCAAGTAAACAAGACACACACTTACACCAAGTAACACAGACATACACTGACACCAAGTAACAAAGACATACACAGACACCAAGTAACAAAGACATAAACTGACACACAGTAGCAAAGACATACACTGACACCAAGTCACAAAGACACACACTGACACCCAGTAAAAAAGACATACACTGACACCAAGTCACAAAGACATACACTGACACCAAGTAACAAAGACATACACTGATAACCAGTAGCACAGACACACACTTACACCAAGTAACAAAGACATACACTGACACCAAGTAACAAAGACATACAATTACACCAAGTAACACAGACATACACTGACATCAAGTAACAAAGACATACAATTACACCAAGTAACAAAGACATACACTGTTAACCAGTAACACAGACACACAATTACAACAAGTAACAAAAACACACACTTACACCAAGTAACAAAGACATACACTGACACCAAGTAACAAAGACATACAATTACACCAAGTAACAAAGAAATACACTTACACCATGTAACACAGACATACACTGACACCAAGGAACAAAGACATACACTGTTACCCAGTAACACAGACACACACTTACGCCAAGTCACAAAGACATACACTGATACCAAGTAACACAGACACAAACTTACACCAAGTAACAAATACATACACTGACACCAAGTAACAAAGTCATACACTTACACCAAGTAACACAGACATACACTGACACCAAGTAACAAAGACATACAATTGCACCAAGTAACAAAGACACACACTTACACCTTTTAAAACAGACATACACTGACACCATGTAACAAAGACATGCACTGATACCCAGTAACACAGACACACACTTACACCAAGTAACAAAGATATACACTGATACCCAGTAAAACAGACACAAACTTACACCAAGTAACAAAGACATACACTGACACCAAGTTACAAAGACATACACTGACACCAAGTAACGAAGACAGACACTGACACCCAGTAACAAAGACGTACACTTGCACCAAGTAACACAGACAGACACTGACACCATGTAACAAAGACATGCAGTGAAGTCCAGTAACACAGACATACACTGACATCAAGTAACAAATACACACACTTACACCAAGTAACACAGACATACACTGACACCATGTAACAAAGACATGCACTGATACCCAGTAACACAGACATACACTGACACCAAGTAACAAAGAGATAAACTTTCACCAACGAACAAAGACATACACTGATACCCAGTAACACAGAAACAGACTTACACCAAGTAACAAAGACAGACACTGACAACCAGTCACAAAGACATCCACTGATACCCAGTAACACAGAAACACACTTACACCAAGTAACAAAGACAAACACTGACACCAAGTAACAAAGACATACACTGACACCAAGAAACAAAGACATACACTTACACCAATTAACACAGACACACACTGACACCCAGTAACACAAACAAACACACACTAACACCCAGTAACATAGAGAAACACAGACATAAAGTTACAAAGACATACACAGACTCACACTGACACCAAGTAACAAAGACTAACACAGCCACACACTGTCACCAAGAAACAAAGACATACACTGACACCCAGTAGCAAAGACATAGACTGACACCAAGTCACAAAGACATACACTGATACCCAGTAACACAGACACACACTTCCACCAAGTAACAAATACATAAACTTACACCAAGTAACACAGACATACACTTACACGACGTAACACAGACATACACTGACACCAAGTAACAAAGACATACACTTAAACCAAGTAACAAAGATACACACTTACACGAAGTAACACAGACATACACTGACACCAAGTAACAAAGACATAAACTGATACCCAGTAACACAGACACACACTTACACCAAGTAACAAAGACACACACTTACACGACGGTTCACAGAGATACACTGACACCAAGTAACAAAGACATACACTGATACCCAGTAACAGAGACACTCACTTACACCAAGTAACAAAGACATACACTGACACCCAGTAACAAAGACACACACTGACACCATGTAACACAGACATACACTGACACCAAGTAACAAAGACATACACGGAAACCCAGTAACACAGACACACACTTGCACCAAGTAACAAAGACATCCACTGACACCAAGTAACAAAGACATAAACTGACACACAGTAACAAAGACATACACTGACACCAAGTCAAAAGACATACACTGACACCCAGTAACAAAGACATACACTGACACCAAGTCACAAAGACATACACTGACACCCAGTAACAAAGACTTACACTGATACCCAGTAGCACAGACACACACTTACACCAAGTAACCAAGACATACACTGACACCAAGTAACAAAGACATACACTTACACCAAGTAACACAGACATACACTGACACCAAGTAACAAAGACATACAATTACACCAAGTAGCAAAGACACACACTTACACCAAGTAACACAGACATACACTGACACCAAGTAACAAAGACATACACTGTTACCCAGTAACACAGACACACACTTACACCAAGTAACACAGACATACACTGACACCATGTAACAAAGACATGCAGTGATACCCAGTAACACAGACATACACTGACACCAAGTAACAAAGACACACACTTACACCAAGTAACACAGACATACACTGACACCATGTAACAAAGACATGCACTGATACCCAGTAACAAAGACATACACTGACACCAACAAACAAAGAAATACACTGATACCCAGTAACACAGACACAGACTTACACCCAGTAACAAAGACATACACTGACACCAAGTAACGAAGACAGACACTGACACCCAGTAACAAAGACGTACACTTGCACCAAGTAACACAGACAGACACTGACACCATGTAACAAAGACATGCAGTGAAACCCAGTAACACAGACATACACTGACATCAAGTAACAAAGACACACACTTACACCAAGTAACACAGACATACACTGACACCATGTAACAAAGACATGCACTGATACCCAGTAACACAGACATACACTGACACCAAGTAACAAAGAGATAAACTTTCACCAACGAACAAAGACATACACTGATACCCAGTAACACAGAAACAGACTTACACCAAGTAACAAAGACAGACACTGACAACCAGTCACAAAGACATCCACTGATACCCAGTAACACAGAAACACACTTACACCAAGTAACAAAGACAAACACTGACACCAAGTAACAAAGACATACACTGACACCAAGAAACAAAGACATACACTTACACCAATTAACACAGACACACACTGACACCCAGTAACACAAACAAACACACACTAACACCCAGTAACATAGAGAAACACAGACATAAAGTTACAAAGACATACACAGACTCACACTGACACCAAGTAACAAAGACTAACACAGCCACACACTGTCACCAAGTAACAAAGACATACACTGACACCCAGTAGCAAAGACATAGACTGACACCAAGTCACAAAGACATACACTGATACCCAGTAACACAGACACACACTTCCACCAAGTAACAAATACATAAACTTACACCAAGTAACACAGACATACACTTACACGACGTAACACAGACATACACTGACACCAAGTAACAAAGACATACACTTAAACCAAGTAACAAAGATACACACTTACACGAAGTAACACAGACATACACTGACACCAAGTAACAAAGACATAAACTGATACCCAGTAACACAGACACACACTTACACCAAGTAACAAAGACACACACTTACACGACGGTTCACAGACATACACTGACACCAAGTAACAAAGACATACACTGATACCCAGTAACAGAGACAATCACTTACACCAAGTAACAAAGACATACACTGACACCCAGTAACAAAGACACACACTGACACCATGTAACACAGACATACACTGACACCAAGTAACAAAGACATACACGGAAACCCAGTAACACAGACACACACTTACACCAAGTAACAAAGACATCCACTGACACCAAGTAACAAAGACATAAACTGACACACAGTAACAAAGACATACACTGACACCAAGTCAAAAGACATACACTGACACCCAGTAACAAAGACATACACTGACACCAAGTCACAAAGACATACACTGACACCCAGTAACAAAGACTTACACTGATACCCAGTAGCACAGACACACACTTACACCAAGTAACCAAGACATACACTGACACCAAGTAACAAAGACATACACTTACACCAAGTAACACAGACATACACTGACACCAAGTAACAAAGACATACAATTACACCAAGTAGCAAAGACACACACTTACACCAAGTAACACAGACATACACTGACACCAAGTAACAAAGACATACACTGTTACCCAGTAACACAGACACACACTTACACCAAGTAACACAGACATACACTGACACCATGTAACAAAGACATGCAGTGATACCCAGTAACACAGACATACACTGACACCAAGTAACAAAGACACACACTTACACCAAGTAACACAGACATACACTGACACCATGTAACAAAGACATGCACTGATACCCAGTAACAAAGACATACACTGACACCAACAAACAAAGAAATACACTGATACCCAGTAACACAGACACAGACTTACACCCAGTAACAAAGACATACACTGACACCAAGTCACAAAGACATACACTGATACCCAGTAACACAGACACACAGTTACACCAAGTAACAAAGACAAACACTGACACCAAGTAACAAAGACATACACTGACACCAAGAAACAAAGACACACACTTACACCAAGTAACAAAGACACACACTGAAACCCAGTAACGCAAACAAACACACACTGACACCCAGCAACATAGAGAAACACAGACACACAGTAACAAAGACATACACAGACTCACTCTTACACCAAGTAACAAAGACTAGGTGTACTAGCTAGATGGATAAAGAACTGGCTGGGCAACAGGAGACAGAGAGTAGCAGTAGAAGGGAGTTTCTCAAAATGGAGACGTGTGACCAGTGGTGTTCCACAGGGATCCGTGCTGGGACCACTGTCGTTTGTGATATACATTAATGATTTGGAGGAAAGTATAGGTGTACTGATTAGCAAATTTGCAGACGACACTAAGATTGGTGGAGTAGCAGATAGTGAAGGGGACTGTCAGAGAATACAGCAGAATATAGATAGATTGGCGAGTTGGGCAGAGAAATGGCAGATGGAGTTCAATAGGGCAAATGCGAGGTGATGCATTTTGGAAGATCCAATTCAATAGTGAACTATACAGTAAATGGAAAAGTCCTGGGGAAAATTGATGTCCAGAGAGATTTGGGTGTTCAGATCCACTGTTCCCTGAAGGTGGCAACGCAGGTAAATACAGTGGACAAGAAGGCATACGGCATGCTTTCCTTCATCGGACGGGGCATTGAGTACAAGAGTTGGCAGGTCATGTTACAGTTGTACAGGACTTTGGTTCGGCCACATTTGGAATACTGCGTACAGTTCTGGTCGCCACATTATCAAAAGGATGTGGATGCTTTGGAAAGGGTGCAGAGGAGGTTCACCAGGATGTTGCCTGGTATGGAGGGCGTAGCTATGAAGAGAGGTTGAGTAGATTAGGATTATTTTCATTAGAAAGACGGAGGTTGAGGGGGGGACCTGATTGAGGTGTACAAAATCATGAGAGGTATAGACAGGGTGGATAGCAAGAAGCTTTTTCCCAGAGTGGGGGTTTCAATTACTAGAGGACACGAGTTCAAAGTGAAAGGGGGAACGTTTAGGGGGGATATGCGTGGAAAGTTCTTTACGCAGAGGGTGGTGGGCACCTGGAACGCATTGCCAGCGGAGGTGGTAGATGCGGGCACGATGGAGTCTTTTAAGATGTATCTAGACAGATACATGAATGGGCAGGAAGAAAAGAGATACAGAAGCTTAGAAAATAGGCGACATGTTTAGAGAGAGGATCTGGATCGGCGCAGGCTTGGAGGGCCGAAGGGCCTGTTCCTGTGCTGTAATTATCTTTGACACCAAGTAGCAAAGACAAAAAAAAAAAATCTTTGACTAACACAGACACACACTGTCACCAAGTAACAAAGACATACACTGACACCCAGTAACAAAGACATAGACTGACACCAAGTCACAAAGACATACACTGATACCCAGTAACACAGACACACACTTCCACCAAGTAACAAAGAGAAACACTGACACCAAGTAACAAAGACATACACTTACACCAAGTAACACAGACATACACTGACACCAAGTAACAAAGACATACACTTAAACCAAGTAACAAAGATACACACTTACACGAAGTAACACAGACATACACTGACACCAAGTAACAAAGACATAAACTGACACCCAGTAACACAGACACACACTTACACCAAGTAACAAAGACATACACTGACACCCAGTAACAAAGACATACACTGACACCATGTAACACAGACATACACTGACACAAAGTAACAAAGACATACACTGACACCCAGTAACACAGGCACACACTTACACCTAGTAACAAAGACATACACTGACACCAAGTAAAAAAGAAATACACTGATACCCAGCAGCACAGACGCACACTTACACCAAGTAACAAAGACACACACTTACACCAAGTAACACAGACATAAACTGACACCAAGTAACAAAGACATACACTGATACCAAGTAACAAAGACATAAACTGACACACAGTAACCAAGACATAAACTGACACCAAGTCACAAAGACATACACTGACACCCAGTAACAAAGACACACAATGACACCAAGTCACAAAGACATACACAGACACCAAGTAACAAAGACATGCACTGATACACAGTAGCACAATCACACACTTACACCAAGTAACCAAGACATAAACTGACACCAAGTAACAAAGACATACACTTACACCTAGTAACACAGACATACACTGACACCAAGTAACAAAGACATACAATTACACCAAGTAACAAAGACACACACTTACACCAAGTAACACAGACATACACTGACACCAAGTAACAAAGACATACACTGTTACCCAGTAACACAGACACACACTTAAACCAAGTAACAAAGGCATACACTGATACCAAGTAACACAGACACACGCTTACACCAAGTAACACAAACACACACTTACACCAAGTAACAAAGACATGCACTGACACCAAGTAACAAAGACATACAATTACACCAAGTAACAAAGACACACACATACACCATGTAACACAGACATACACTGACACCAAGTTTCAAAGACATACACTGTTACCCAGTAACACAGACACACACTTACACCAAGTAACAAAGACATACACTGATACCAAGTAACACAGACACACACTTACACCAAGTAACACAGACACACACTTACACCAAGTAACAAAGACATACAATGACACCAGGTAACAAAGACATACACTTACACCAAGTAACACAGACATACACTGACACCAAGTAACACAGACATACACTGACACCAAGTAACAAAGACATACAATTACACCAAGTAACAAAGACACACACTAACACCAAGTAACACAGTCATACACTGACACCAAGTAACAAAGACATACACTGTTACCCAGTAACACAGACACACACTTACACCAAGTAACAAAGACAGACACTGATACCGATCAACACAGACCCACACTTACAACAGGTAACACAGACATACACTGACACCAAGTAACAAAGACATACACTGATACCCAGTAACACAGACACACACTGGGCGGCACATTGGCACAGTGGTTAGCAGCCTCACAGGTCCAGGGACACGGGCTCGATTCTGGGTACTGCCTGTGCGGAGTTTGCGAGTTCTCCCTGTGTCTGCGTGGGTTTCCTCCGGGTGCTCCGGTCTCCTTCCACATGCCAAAGACATGCAGGTTGATAGGTTAATTGGAAATTATAAATTGCCCCTAGTATAGGTAGGTGGTAGGGAAATATATTGGGACAGGTGGCGATGTGGTAGGAATACGGGATTAGTGTAGGATTAGTATAAATGGGTGGTTGATGGTCGGCACAGACTCGGTTGGCCGAAGGGCCTGTTTCAGTGCTGTATCACTAAACTAAATACTGACACACAGTAACACAAACAAACACACGCTGACACCCAGTAACATAGAGAAACACTGATGCACAGTAACAAAGACATACACTTACGCCAAGTAACAAAGACATACACTGATAACCAGTAACATAGACACACACTTACTCCAAGTAACAAAGACGTACACAGACATCAAGTAACAGAGACATAGACTCACGCCAAGTAACAAAGCCATACACAGACACCAAGTAACAAAGACATACACTGATACGCAGTAACACAGACATACACTTACACCAAGTAACAAAGACATACACTGATATCCAGTAACACAGACACACACTTACACCAAGTAACATAGACATACACTGACACCAAGTAACAAAGACATACACAGACACCATGTAACAAAGGCATACACTTACACTAAGTAACAAAGACACACACTTACACCAGGTAACAAAGACATACACTGACACCAAGTAACAAAGACAGACAATTACACCAAGTAACAAAGACATACACTTACACCAAATATTTTGACATACACTGACACCAAGTAACAAAGACATACACTGATACCCAGTAACACAGACACACAATTAAACCAAGTAACCAAGACATACACTGACACCAAGTCACAAAGACACACACTGACACCCAATAACAAAGACATACACTGACACCAAGTCACAAAGACATACACTGATACCCAGTAATACAGACGCACACTTACACCAAATTACACAGACATACCCTGACACCAAGTAACAAAGACATACACTGATTCCCAGTAACACAGACACACACTTATACCAAGTAACAAAGACAGACACTGATAACCAGTAAGACAGACACACACTTACACCAAGTAACAAAGACATACACTGACACCCAGTAACAAAGACAGACACTTACACCAAGTTACAAAGACATACACTGACACCAAGTAACAAAGACGTACAATTACACCAAGTAACAAAGACACACACTTACACCAAGTCACCAAGTAACACAGCCATACACTGACACCAAGTAACAAAGACATACACTGTTACCCAGTAACGCAGACAGACACTAACACCAAGTAACAAAGACATAAACTGATACCCAGTAACACAGACACACACTTAAACCAAGTAACAAAGGCATACACTGATACCAAGTAACACAGACACACGCTTACACCAAGTAACACAAACACACACTTACACCAAGTAACAAAGACATGCACTGACACCAAGTAACAAAGACATACAATTACACCAAGTAACAAAGACACACACATACACCATGTAACACAGACATACACTGACACCAAGTTTCAAAGACGTACACTTACACCAAGTATTTTGACATACACTGAATCCAAGTAACAAAGACATACACTGATTCCCAGTAACACAGACACACAATTACACCAAGTAACAAAGACATACACTGACACCAAGTCACAAAGACACACACTGACACCCAATAACAAAGACATACACTGACACCAATTCACAAAGACATACACTGACACCCAGTAACACAGATGCACACTTACACCAAGTTACACAGACATACACTGACACCAAGTAACAAAGACATACACTGATACCCAGTAACACAGACACACACTTCCACCAAGTAACAAAGACAGACACTGATACCCAGTAAGACAGACACACACTTACACCAAGTAACAAAGACATGCACTTACACCAAGTAACACAAACACACACTTACACCAAGTTACAAAGACATACACTGACACCAAGTAACAAAGACATACAATTACACCAAGTAACAAAGACACACACTTACACCAAGTAACACAGCCATACACTGACACCAAGTAACAAAGACATACACTGTTAACCAGTAACACAGACAGACACTTACACCAAGTAACAAAGACAGACACTGATACCAAGTAACACAGACACACACTTACACCAAGTAACACAGACACACACTTACACCAAGTAACAAAGACATACACTGACACCAAGTAACAAAGACATACACTTACACCAAGTAACACAGACATACACTGACACCAAGTAACAAAGACACACACTGACACCCAGTAACAAAGACATACACTGACACCAAGTCACAAAGACATGCACTGATACCAAGTAACAAAGACATACAATTACACCAAGTAACAAAGACACACACATACAACAAGTAACACAGACATACACTGACACCATGTAACAAAGACATGCACTGACACCCAGTAACACAGACACACACTTAGACCAAGTAACAAAGATATACACTGATACCCAGTAACACAGACACACACTTACACCAAGTAACAAAGACATACACTGACACCAAGTCACAAAGACATACACTGATACCAAGTAACAAAGACATACAATTACACCAAGTAACAAAGACACACACTTACACCAAGTAACACAGACAAACACTGACACCAAGTAACAAAGACATACACTGTTACCCAGTAACACAGACACACACTTACACCAAGTAACAAAGACATACACTGATACCAAGTAACACAGACACACACTTACACCAAGTAACACAGACACACACTTACACCAAGTAACAAAGACAGACACTGACACCAAGTAACAAAGACAGACACTGATTCCCAGTAACACAGACACACACTTACACCAAGTAACAAAGACATACACTTACACCAAGTAACACAAACACACACTTACACCAAGTTACAAAGACATACACTGACACCAAGTAACAAAGACATACAATTACACCAAGTAACAAAGACATACACTGATACCAAGTAACACAGACACACACTTACACCAAGTAACACAGACACACACTTACACCAAGTAACAAAGACATACAATGACACCACGTAACAAAGACATACACTTACACCAGATAACACAGACATACACTGACAACAAGTAACAAAGACATACAATTACACCAAGTAACAAAGACACACACTTACACCAAGTAGCACAGACATGCACTGACACCATGTAGCAAAGACATGCACTGATACCCAGTAACACAGACACACACTTTCATCATGTAACAAAGACATTCACTGATACCTAGTAACACAGATACTCAATTACACCAAGTAACAAAGACATACACTGACACCAAGTCACAAAGACACACACTGACACCCAGTAACAAAGACATACACTGACACCAAGTCACTAAGACTTGCACTGATACCAAGTAACAAAGACATACAATTACACCAAGTAACAAAGACACACACTTACACCAAGTAACACAGACACACACTTACACCAAGTAACAAAGACATACACTGACACTAATTAACAAAGACATACACTTTCACCACGTAACACAGACATACACTGACACCAAGTAAAAAAGACACACAATTACACCAAGTAACAAAGACACACACTTACACCAAGTAAAACAGACATACTCTGATACCACGTAACAAAGCCATGCAGTGATACCCAGTAACACAGACATACACTGACACCAAGTAACAAAGAATTACACTGACACCAAGAAACAAAGACATACACTGATACCCAATAACACAGACACACACTTACACCAAGTAACAAAGACATACACTGACACCCAGTAACAAAGACGTACACTTACACCAAGTAACAAAGACAATCACTGACACCAAGTAACAAAGACATCCACAGACACCAAGAAACAAAGACATACAATTACACCAAGTAGCACAGACACATACCGACACCCAGTAACACAAACAAACACACACTGACACCCAGTAACATAGAGAAACACTGACACACAGTAACAAAGACATACACAGACAGACACTGACACCAAGTAACAAAGACTAACAGAGACACATACTGACACCAAGTCACAAAGACATACACTGACACCCAGTAACAAAGACATACACTGACACCAAGTCACAAAGACATACACTGATACCCAGTAACACAGACACACACTTCGACAAAGTAACAAAGACAAACACTGACACCAAGTAACAAAGACATACACTTACACAAAATAACACAGACATACTCTGACACCAAGTCACAAAGACATACACTTACACCAAGTAACAAAGACACACACTTACACCAAGCATCACAGACATACACTGACACCAAGTAACAAAGACATACACTGTTACCCAGTAACACAGACACACAGTTACACCAAGTAACAAAGACATACACTGATAGCAAGTAACACAGACAAACACGTACACCACGTAACAGAGACACACACTTACACCAAGCAACAGAGACATACACTGACACCAAGTAACAAAGACACACACTTACATCACGTAACACAGACATACACTGACACCAAGTAACAAAGACATACAATTACACCAAGTAACAAAGACACACACTTACACCACGTAACACAGACATACACTGACACCATGTAACAAAGACATACACTGATACGAAGAAACAAAGACATACACTGATACCCAGTAACACAGACACACATTTACACCAAGTAACAAAGACATACACTGACACCCAGTAACAAAGACATACACTGACACCAAGTCACAAAGACATACACTGATACCCAGTAACACAGACACACACTTACACCAAGTACCAAAGACAAACACTGACACCAAGTAACAAAGACAACCACTGACACCAAGAATCAAAGACATACACTTACACCAAGTAACACAGACAAACACTGACACCCAGTAACACAAACAAACACACACTGACACCCAGTAACATAGAGAAACACTGACACACAGTAACAAACACATACAAAGACAGACACTGACACCAAGTAACAAAGACTAACAAAGACACACACTGACACCAAGTCACAAAGACATACACTGACACCCAGTAACAAAAACATACACTGACACCAAGTCACAAAGACATACACTGATACCCAGTAACACAGACACACACTTCCACAAAGTAACAAAGACAAACACTGACACCAAGTAACAAAGACATATCCTGACACCAAGCAACAAAGACATACACTGACACCCAGTAACACAGACACACACACACACCAAGGAACAACGATATACACTGACACCAAGTAACAAAGACATACGCTGATACCCAGTAACACAGACACACACTTTGATCATGTAACAAAGACATTCACTGATACCTAGTAACACAGATACTCAATTACACCAAGTAACAAAGACATACACTGACACCAAGTCACAAAGACACACACTGACACCCAGTAACAAAGACATACACTGACACCAAGTCACTAAGACTTGCACTGATACCAAGTAACAAAGACATACAATTACACCAAGTAACAAAGACACACACTTACACCAAGTAACACAGACACACACTTACACCAAGTAACAAAGACATACACTGACACTAATTAACAAAGACATACACTTTCACCACGTAACACAGACATACACTGACACCAAGTAAAAAAGACACACAATTACACCAAGTAACAAAGACACACACTTACACCAAGTGAAACAGACATACTCTGATACCACGTAACAAAGCCATGCAGTGATACCCAGTAACACAGACATACACTGACACCAAGTAACAAAGAATTACACTGACACCAAGAAACAAAGACATACACTGATACCCAATAACACAGACACACACTTACACCAAGTAACAAAGACATACACTGACACCCAGTAACAAAGACGTACACTTACACCAAGTAACAAAGACAATCACTGACACCAAGTAACAAAGACATCCACAGACACCAAGAAACAAAGACATACAATTACACCAAGTAGCACAGACACATACCGACACCCAGTAACACAAACAAACACACACTGACACCCAGTAACATAGAGAAACACTGACACACAGTAACAAAGACATACACAGACAGACACTGACACCAAGTAACAAAGACTAACAGAGACACATACTGACACCAAGTCACAAAGACATACACTGACACCCAGTAACAAAGACATACACTGACACCAAGTCACAAAGACATACACTGATACCCAGTAACACAGACACACACTTCGACAAAGTAACAAAGACAAACACTGACACCAAGTAACAAAGACATACACTTACACAAAATAACACAGACATACTCTGACACCAAGTCACAAAGACATACACTTACACCAAGTAACAAAGACACACACTTACACCAAGCATCACAGACATACACTGACACCAAGTAACAAAGACATACACTGTTACCCAGTAACACAGACACACAGTTACACCAAGTAACAAAGACATACACTGATAGCAAGTAACACAGACAAACACGTACACCACGTAACAGAGACACACACTTACACCAAGCAACAGAGACATACACTGACACCAAGTAACAAAGACACACACTTACATCACGTAACACAGACATACACTGACACCAAGTAACAAAGACATACAATTACACCAAGTAACAAAGACACACACTTACACCACGTAACACAGACATACACTGACACCATGTAACAAAGACATACACTGATACGAAGAAACAAAGACATACACTGATACCCAGTAACACAGACACACATTTACACCAAGTAACAAAGACATACACTGACACCCAGTAACAAAGACATACACTGACACCAAGTCACAAAGACATACACTGATACCCAGTAACACAGACACACACTTACACCAAGTACCAAAGACAAACACTGACACCAAGTAACAAAGACAACCACTGACACCAAGAATCAAAGACATACACTTACACCAAGTAACACAGACAAACACTGACACCCAGTAACACAAACAAACACACACTGACACCCAGTAACATAGAGAAACACTGACACACAGTAACAAACACATACACAGACAGACACTGACACCAAGTAACAAAGACTAACAAAGACACACACTGACACCAAGTCACAAAGACATACACTGACACCCAGTAACAAAAACATACACTGACACCAAGTCACAAAGACATACACTGATACCCAGTAACACAGACACACACTTCCACAAAGTAACAAAGACAAACACTGACACCAAGTAACAAAGACATATCCTGACACCAAGCAACAAAGACATACACTGACACCCAGTAACACAGACACACACACACACCAAGGAACAACGATATACACTGACACCAAGTAACAAAGACATACGCTGATACCCAGTAACACAGAGACACATTTACACCAAGTAACAAAGACATACACTTACACCAAGTAACACAGACATACAATGACACCAAGTAACAAAGACATACACTGACACCAAGTAACAAAGACATACACTTCCACCAAGTATTTTGACATACACTGATTCCAAGTAACAAAGACATACACTGATACCCAGTAACACAGACACACAATTACACCAAGTAACAAAGACATACACTGACACCAAGTCACAAAGACACACACTGACACCCAATAACAAAGACATACACTGACACCAAGTCACAAAGACATACACTGATACCCAGTAACACTGATGCACACTTACACCAAGTTACACAGACATACACTGACACCAAGTAACAAAGACATGCACTGATACCCAGTAACACAGACACACACTTACACCAAGTAACAAAGACAGACACTGATAACCAGTAAGACAGACACACACTTACTCCAAGTAACAAAGACATACACTTACACCAAGTAACACAAACACACACTTACACCAAGTTACAAAGACATACACTGACACCAAGTAACAAAGACATACAATTACACCAAGTAACAAAGACACACACTTACACCAAGTAACACAGCCATACACTGTCACCAAGTAACAAAGACATACACTGTTAACCAGTAACACAGACAGACACTTACACCAAGTAACAAAGATATACACTGATACCCAGTAACACAGACACACACTTACACCAAGTAACAAAGACATACACTTACACCAAGTAACACAAACACACACTTACACCAAGTTACAAAGACATACACTGATACCAAGTAACACAGACATACAATTACATCAAATAACAAAGACACACACATACACCAAGTAACACAGACATACACTGACAACATGTAACAAAGACATGCACTGACACCCAGTAACACAGACACACACTTACACCAAGTAACAAAGATATACACTGATACCCAGTAACACAGACACACACTTACACCAAGTAACAAAGACATACACTGACACCAAGTCACAAAGACATACACTGATACCAAGTAACAAAGACATACAATTACACCAAGTAACAAAGACACACACTTACACCAAGTAACACAGACATACACTGACACCAAGTAACAAAGACATACACTGTTACCCAGTAACACAGACACACACTTACACCAAGTAACAAAGACAGACACTGATACCCAGTAAGACAGACACACACTTACACAAAGTAACAAAGACATGCACTTACACCAAGTAACACAAACACACACTTACACCAAGTTACAAAGACATACACTGACACCAAGTAACAAAGACATACAATTACACCAAGTAACAAAGACACACACTTACACCAAGTAACACAGCCATACACTGTCACCAAGTAACAAAGACATACACTGTTAACCAGTAACACAGACAGACACTTACACCAAGTTACAAAGACATCCACAGACACCAAGAAACAAAGACATGCAATTACACCAAGTAACACAGACACACACTGACACCCAGTAACACAAACAAACACACACTGACACCCAGTAACATAGAGAAACACTGACACACAGTAACAAACACATACACAGACAGACACTGACACCAAGTAACAAAGACTAACAAAGACACACACTGACACCAAGTCACAAAGACATACACTGACACCCAGTAACAAAAACATACACTGACACCAAGTCACAAAGACATACACTGATACCCAGTAACACAGACACACACTTCCACAAAGTAACAAAGACAAACACTGACACCAAGTAACAAAGACATATCCTGACACCAAGCAACAAAGACATACACTGACACCCAGTAACACAGACACACACACACACCAAGGAACAACGATATACACTGACACCAAGTAACAAAGACATACGCTGATACCCAGTAACACAGAGACACATTTACACCAAGTAACAAAGACATACACTTACACCAAGTAACACAGACATACAATGACACCAAGTAACAAAGACATACACTGACACCAAGTAACAAAGACATACACTTACACCAAGTATTTTGACATACACTGACTCCAAGTAACAAAGACATACACTGATACCCAGTAACACAGACACACAATTACACCAAGTAACAAAGACATACACTGACACCAATTCACAAAGACACACACTGACACCCAATAACAAAGACATACACTGACACCAAGTCACAAAGACATACACTGATACCCAGTAACACTGATGCACACTTACACCAAGTTACACAGACATACACTGACACCAAGTAACAAAGACATGCACTGATACCCAGTAACACAGACACACACTTACACCAAGTAACAAAGACAGACACTGATAACCAGTAAGACAGACACACACTTACTCCAAGTAACAAAGACATACACTTACACCAAGTAACACAAACACACACTTACACCAAGTTACAAAGACATACACTGACACCAAGTAACAAAGACATACAATTACACCAAGTAACAAAGACACACACTTACACCAAGTAACACAGCCATACACTGTCACCAAGTAACAAAGACATACACTGTTAACCAGTAACACAGACAGACACTTACACCAAGTAACAAAGATATACACTGATACCCAGTAACACAGACACACACTTACACCAAGTAACAAAGACATACACTTACACCAAGTAACACAAACACACACTTACACCAAGTTACAAAGACATACACTGATACCAAGTAACACAGACATACAATTACATCAAATAACAAAGACACACACATACACCAAGTAACACAGACATACACTGACAACATGTAACAAAGACATGCACTGACACCCAGTAACACAGACACACACTTACACCAAGTAACAAAGATATACACTGATACCCAGTAACACAGACACACACTTCCACCAAGTAACAAAGACATACACTGACACCAAGTCACAAAGACATACACTGATACCAAGTAACAAAGACATACAATTACACCAAGTAACAAAGACACACACTTACACCAAGTAACACAGACATACACTGACACCAAGTAACAAAGACATACACTGTTACCCAGTAACACAGACACACACTTACACCAAGTAACAAAGACAGACACTGATACCCAGTAAGACAGACACACACTTACACCAAGTAACAAAGACATACACTTACACCAAGTAACACAAACACACACTTACACCAAGTTACAAAGACATACACTGACACCAAGTAACAAAGACATACAATTACACCAAGTAACAAAGACACACACTTACACCAAGTAACACAGCCATACACTGTCACCAAGTAACAAAGACATACACTGTTAACCAGTAACACAGACAGACACTTACACCCAGTAACAAAGATATACACTGATACCCAGTAACACAGACACACACTTACACCAAGTAACAAAGACATACACTTACACCAAGTAACACAAACACACACTTACACCAAGTTACAAAGACATACACTGACACCAAGTAACAAAGACATACAATTACACCAAGTAACAAAGACACACACTTACACCAAGTAACACAGCCATACACTGTCACCAAGTAACAAAGACATACACTGTTAACCAGTAACACAGACAGACACTTACACCAAGTAACAAAGATATACACTGTTACCCAGTAACACAGACACACACTTGCACCAAGTAACAAAGACATACACTGATAGCACGTAACACTGACACACACGTACACCAAGTAACAGAGACACACACTTACACCAAGCAACAGAGACATACACTGACACCAAGTAACAAAGACATACACTTACATCACGTAACACAGACATACACTGACACCAAGTAACAAAGAAATACAATTACACCAAGTAACAAAGACACACACTTACACCACGTAACACAGACATACACTGACACCATGTAACAAAGAAATGCATTGACACCAAGAATCAAAGACATACACTGATACCAAGTAACACAGACACACACTTACACCAAGTAACACAGAAACACACTTACACCAAGTAACAAAGACATACACTGACACTAATTAACAAAGACATACACTTTCACCACGTAACACAGACATACACTGACACCAAGTAAAAAAGACATACAATTACACCAAGTAACGAAGACACACACTTACACCAAGTAAAACAGACATACTCTGATACCACGTAACAAAGACATGCAGTGATACCCAGTAACACAGACATACACTGACGCCAAGTAACAAAGAATTACACTGACACCAAGAAACAAAGACATACACTGATACCCAATAACACAGACAAACACTTACACCAAGTCACAAAGACATACACTGATACCCAGTAACACAGACACTCACTTACACCAAGTAACAAAGACAATCACTGACACCAAGTAACAAAGACATCCACAGACACCAAGAAACAAAGACATACAATTACACCAAGTAGCACAGAAACATACTGACACCCAGTAACACAAACAAACACACACTGACACCCAGTAACATAGAGAAACACTGACACACAGCAACAAAGACATACACAGACAGACACTGACACCAAGTAACAAAGACTAACAGAGACAAACACTGACACCAAGTCACAAAGACATACACTGACACCCAGTAACAAAGACATACACTGACACCAAGTCACAAAGACATACACTGATACCCAGTAACACAGACACACACTTCCACAAAGTAACAAAGACAAACACTGACACCAAGTAACAAAGACATACACTTACACAAAATAACACAGACATACACTGACACCAAGTAACAAAGACATACAATTACACCAAGTAACAAAGACACACACTTACACCAAGCATCACAGACATACACTGACACCAAGTAACAAAGACATACACTGTTACCCAGTAACACAGACACACACTTACACCAAGTAACAAAGACATACACTGATAGCACGTAACACTGACACACACGTACACCAAGTAACAGAGACACACACTTACACCAAGCAACAGAGACATACACTGATACCAAGTAACACAGAAACACACTTACACCAAATAACAAAGACATACACTGACACTAATTAACAAAGACATACACTTTCACCACGTAACACAGACATACACTGACACCAAGTAAAAAAGACATACAATTACACCAAGTAACAAAGACACACACTTACACCAAGTAAAACAGACATACTCGGATACCACGTAACAAAGACATGCAGTGATACACAGTAACACAGACATACACTGACACCAAGTAACAAAGAATTACACTGACACCAAGAAACAAAGACATACACTGATACCCAATAACACAGACACACACTTACACCAAGTAACAAAGACATACACTGACACCCAGTCACAAAGACGTACACTGACACCAAGTCACAAAGACATACACTGATACCCAGTAACACAGACACTCACTTGCACCATGTAACAAAGACAATCACTGACACCAAGTAACAAAGACATCCACAGACACCAAGAAACAAAGACATACAATTACACCAATTAGCACAGACACATACTGACACCCAGTAACACAAACAAACACACACTGACACCCAGTAACATAGAGAGACACTGACACACAGTAACAAAGACATACACAGACAGACACTGACACCAAGTTAGAAAGACTAACAGAGACAAACACTGACACCAAGTCACAAAGACATACACTGACACCCAGCAACAAAGACATACACTGACACCAAGTCACAAAGACATACACTGATACCCAGTAACACAGACACACACTTCCACAAAGTAACAAAGACAAACACTGACACCAAGTAACAAAGACATACACTTACACAAAATAACACAGACATACATTGACACCAAGTAACAAAGACATACAATTACACCAAGTAACAAAGACACACACTTACACCAAGCATCACAGACATACACTGACACCAAGTAACAAAGACATACACTGTTACCCAGTAACACAGACACACACTTACACCAAGTAACAAAGACATACACTGATAGCACGTAACACTGACACACACGTACACCAAGTAACAGAGACACACACTTACACCAAGCAACAGAGACATACACTGACACCAAGTAACAAATACATACACTTACATCACGTAACACAGACATACACTGACACCAAGTAACAAAGAAATACAATTACACCAAGTAACAAAGACACACACTTACACCACGTAACACAGACATACACTGACACCATGTAACAAAGAAATGCATTGACACCAAGAATCAAAGACATACACTGATACCAAGTAACACAGACACACACTTACACCAAGTAACACAGAAACACACTTACACCAAGTAACAAAGACATACACTGACACTAATTAACAAAGACATACACTTTCACCACGTAACACAGACATACACTGACACCAAGTAAAAAAGACATACAATTACACCAAGTAACGAAGACACACACTTACACCAAGTAAAACAGACATACTCTGATACCACGTAACAAAGACATGCAGTGATACCCAGTAACACAGACATACACTGACGCCAAGTAACAAAGAATTACACTGACACCAAGAAACAAAGACATACACTGATACCCAATAACACAGACAAACACTTACACCAAGTAACAAAGACACACACTGACACCCAGCAACAAAGACGTACACTGACACCAAGTCACAAAGACATACACTGATACCCAGTAACACAGACACTCACTTACACCAAGTAACAAAGACAATCACTGACACCAAGTAACAAAGACATCCACAGACACCAAGAACAAAGACATACAATGACACCAAGTAGCACAGACACATACTGACACCCAGTAACACAAACAAACACACACTGACACCCATTAACATAGAGAAACACTGACACACAGCAACAAAGACATACACAGACAGACACTGACACCCAGTAACAAAGACTAACAGAGACAAAAACTGACACCAAGTCACAAAGACATACACTGACACCCAGTAACAAAGACATACACTGACACCAAGTCACAAAGACATACACTGATACCCAGTAACACAGACACACACTTCCACAAAGTAACAAAGACAAACACTGACACCAAGTAACAAAGACATACACTTACACAAAATAACACAGACATACACTGACACCAAGTAACAAAGACATACAATTTCACCAAGTAACAAAGACACACACTTACACCAAGCATCACAGACATACACTGACACCAAGTAACAAAGACATACACTGTTACCCAGTAACACAGACACACACTTACACCAAGTAACAAAGACATACACTGATAGCACGTAACACTGACACACACGTACACCAAGTAACAGAGACACACACTTACACCAAGCAACAGAGACATACACTGACACCAAGTAACAAAGACACACACTTACATCACGTAACACAGACATACACTGACACCAAGTAACAAAGACATACAATTACACCAAATAACAAAGACACACACTTACACCACGTAACACAGACATACACTGACACCATGCAACAAAGAAATGCATTGACACCAAGAAACAAAGCCATACACTGATACCCAGTAACACAGACACACACTTACACCAAGTAACAAAGACATACACTGACACCCAGTAACACAGACATACACTAAACACCAAGTAACAAAGACATACACTGACACCAAGAAACAAAGACATACACTGATACCCAGTAACACAGACACACACTTACACCAAGTAGCACAGACATACACTGACACCAAGTAACAAAGACATACAATTACACCAAGTAACAAAGACACACACTTACACCAAGTAACGCAGACATACACTGACACCAAGTAACAAAGACAAACACTGTTACCCGGTAACACAGACACACACTTACACCAAGTAACAAAGACATACACTGATACCAAGTAACACAGACACACACTTACACCAAGTAACACAGACATACAATGACACCAAGTAACAAAGACATACAATTACACCAAGTCACAAAGACACACACTAACAACAAGTAACACAGACATACACTGACACCATGTAACAAAGACATGCACTGATACCCAGTAACACAGACACACACTTATACCAAGTAACAAAGACATACACTGACACCAAGTCACAAAGACACACACTGACACCCAGTAACAAAGACAAACACTGACACCAAGTCACAAAGACGTACACTGTTACCCAGTAACACAGACACACACTTACACCAAGTAACAAAGACATACACTGATACCAAGTAACACAGACACACACTTACACCAAGTAACACAGACACACACTTACACCAAGCAACAGAGACATACACTGACACCAAGTAACGAAGACATACACTTACACAACGTAACATAGACATACACTGACACCAAGTAACAAAGACATACAATTACACCAAGTAACAAAGACACACACTTACACCACGTAACACAGACATACACTGACACCATGTAACAAAGACATGCACTGACACCAAGAAACAAAGACATACACTGATACCCAGCAACACAGACACACACTGACACCAAGTAACAAAGACATACACTTAAACCAAGTAACACAAACACACACTTACACCAAGTTACAAAGACATGCACTGACACCATGTAACAAAGACATACAATTACAGCAAGTAACAAAGACACACACTTACACCAAGTAACACAGCCATACACTGACACCAAGTAACAAAGACATACACTGTTAACCAGTAACACAGACAGACACTTACACCAAGTAACAAAGACATGCACTGATACCAAGTAACACAGACACACACTTACACCAAGTAACACAGACACACACTTACACCAAGTAACAAAGACATACACTGACACCAAGTAACAAAGTCATACACTGATAGCAAGTAACACAGACACACACGTACACCAAGTAACAGAGACACACACTTACACCAAGCAACAGAGACATACACTGACACCAAGTAACAAAGACACACACTTACATCACATAACACAGACATACACTGACACCAAGTAACAAAGAAATACAATTACACCAAGTAACAAAGACACACACTTACACCACGTAACACAGACATACACTGACACCATGTAACAAAGAAATGCATTGACACCAAGAATCAAAGACATACACTGATACCAAGTAACACAGACACACACTTACACCAAGTAACACAGAAACACACTTACACCAAGTAACAAAGACATACACTGACACTAATTAACAAAGACATACACTTTCACCACGTAACACAGACATACACTGACACCAAGTAAAAATGACATACAATTACACCAAGTAACGAAGACACACACTTACACCAAGTAAAACAGACATACTCTGATACCACGTAACAAAGACATGCAGTGATACCCAGTAACACAGACATACACTGACGCCAAGTAACAAAGAATTACACTGACACCAAGAAACAAAGACATACACTGATACCCAATAACACAGACACACACTTACACCAAGTAACAAAGACATACACTGACACCCAGTCACAAAGACGTACACTGACACCAAGTCACAAAGACATACACTGATACCCAGTAACACAGACACTCACTTACACCAAGTAACAAAGACAATCACTGACACCAAGTAACAAAGACATCCACAGACACCAAGAAACAAAGACATACAATTACACCAAGTAGCACAGACACATACTGACACCCAGTAACACAAACAAACACACACTGACACCCAGTAACATAGAGAAACACTGACACACAGTAACAAAGACATACACAGACAGACACTGACACCAAGTAACAAAGACTAACAGAGACACACACTGACACCAAGAAACGAAGACATACACTGATACCCAGTAACACAGACACACACTTCCACAAAGTAACAAAGACAAACACTGACACCAAGTAACAAAGACATACACTTACACCAAGTAACAAAGACACACACTTACACCAAGCAACACAGACATATCCTGACACCAAGCAACAAAGACATACACTGACACCCAGTAACACAGACACACACACACACCAAGTAACAACGACATACACTGACACCAAGTAACAAAGACATACACTGATACCCAGTAACACAGACGCACACTGACACCAAGTAACAAAGACATACAATTACACCAAGTAACAAAGACACACACTTACACCACGTAACACAGACATACACTGACACAAAGTCACAAAGACATACAGTGACACCCAGTAACACAGACATACACTGACACCAAGTCACAAAGAGATACACTGACACCAAGTAACAAAGACATACATTGATACCCAGTAACACAGACACACACTTACACCAAGTAACACAGACATACACTGACACCAAGTAACAAAGACATACAATTAAACCAAGTAACAAAGACACACACTTACACCAAGTAACGCAGACATACACTGACACCAAGTAACAAAGACAAACACTGTTACCCGGTAACACAGACACACACTTACACCAAGTAACAAAGACATACACTGATACCAAGTAACACAGACACACACTTACACCAAGTAACACAGACATACAATGACACCAAGTAACAAAGACATACAATTACACCAAGTCACAAAGACACACACTAACAACAAGTAACACAGACATACACTGACACCATGTAACAAAGACATGCACTGATACCCAGTAACACAGACACACACTTATACCAAGTAACAAAGACATACACTGACACCAAGTCACAAAGACACACACTGACACCCAGTAACAAAGACAAACACTGACACCAAGTCACAAAGACGTACACTGTTACCCAGTAACACAGACACACACTTACACCAAGTAACAAAGACATACACTGATACCAAGTAACACAGACACACACTTACACCAAGTAACACAGACACACACTTACACCAAGCAACAGAGACATACACTGACACCAAGTAACGAAGACATACACTTACACAACGTAACATAGACATACACTGACACCAAGTAACAAAGACATACAATTACACCAAGTAACAAAGACACACACTTACACCACGTAACACAGACATACACTGACACCATGTAACAAAGACATGCACTGACACCAAGAAACAAAGACATACACTGATACCCAGCAACACAGACACACACTGACACCAAGTAACAAAGACATACACTTAAACCAAGTAACACAAACACACACTTACACCAAGTTACAAAGACATGCACTGACACCAAGTAACAAAGACATACAATTACAGCAAGTAACAAAGACACACACTTACACCAAGTAACACAGCCATACACTGACACCAAGTAACAAAGACATACACTGTTAACCAGTAACACAGACAGACACTTACACCAAGTAACAAAGACATGCACTGATACCAAGTAACACAGACACACACTTACACCAAGTAACACAGACACACACTTACACCAAGTAACAAAGACATACACTGACACCAAGTAACAAAGTCATACACTGATAGCAAGTAACACAGACACACACGTACACCAAGTAACAGAGACACACACTTACACCAAGCAACAGAGACATACACTGACACCAAGTAACAAAGACACACACTTACATCACGTAACACAGACATACACTGACACCAAGTAACAAAGAAATACAATTACACCAAGTAACAAAGACACACACTTACACCACGTAACACAGACATACACTGACACCATGTAACAAAGAAATGCATTGACACCAAGAATCAAAGACATACACTGATACCAAGTAACACAGACACACACTTACACCAAGTAACACAGAAACACACTTACACCAAGTAACAAAGACATACACTGACACTAATTAACAAAGACATACACTTTCACCACGTAACACAGACATACACTGACACCAAGTAAAAATGACATACAATTACACCAAGTAACGAAGACACACACTTACACCAAGTAAAACAGACATACTCTGATACCACGTAACAAAGACATGCAGTGATACCCAGTAACACAGACATACACTGACGCCAAGTAACAAAGAATTACACTGACACCAAGAAACAAAGACATACACTGATAACCAATAACACAGACACACACTTACACCAAGTAACAAAGACATACACTGACACCCAGTCACAAATACGTACACTGACACCAAGTCACAAAGACATACACTGATACCCAGTAACACAGACACTCACTTACACCAAGTAACAAAGACAATCACTGACACCAAGTAACAAAGACATCCACAGACACCAAGAAACAAAGACATACAATTACACCAAGTAGCACAGACACATACTGACACCCAGTAACACAAACAAACACACACTGACACCCAGTAACATAGAGAAACACTGACACACAGTAACAAAGACATACACAGACAGACACTGACACCAAGTAACAAAGACTAACAGAGACACACACTGACACCAAGAAACGAAGACATACACTGATACCCAGTAACACAGACACACACTTGCACCAAGTAACAAAGACATACACTGACACCCAGTAACAAAGACATACACTGACACCAAGTCTCAAAGACATACACTGATACCACGAATCAAAGACATACACTTACACCAAGTAACACAGACACACACTGACACCCAGTAAAACAGACAAACACACACTGACACCCAGTAACATAGAGAAACGCTGACACACAGTAACAAACACATACACAGACAGACACTGACACCAAGTAACAAAAACATACACTGACACCAAGTCACAAAGACATACACTGACACCCAGTAACAAAAACATACACGGACACCAAGTCACAAAGACATACACTGATACCCAGTAACACAGACACACACTTCCACAAAGTAACAAAGACAAACACTGACACCAAGTAACAAAGACATACACTTACACCAAGTAACAAAGACACACACTTACACCAAGCGACACAGACATATCCTGACACCAAGCAACAAAGACATACACTGACACCCAGTAACACAGACACACACACACACCAAGTAACAACGACATACACTGACACCAAGTAACAAAGACATACACTGATACCCAGTAACACAGACGCACACTTGCACCAAGTAACAAAGACACACACTTACACCAAGTAACACAGTCATACACTGACACCAAGTAACAAAGACATACACTGACACCAAGAAACAAAGACATAAACTGACACCCAGTAACCAAGACATACACTGACACAAAGTCACAAAGACATACAGTGACACCCAGTAACCCAGACATACACTGACACCAAGTCACAAAGACATACACTGACACCAAGTAACAAAGACATACATTGATACCCAGTAACACAGACACACACTTACACCAAGTAACAAAGACATACACTGACACCAAGTAAAAAAGACATACACTTACACCAAGTAACACAGACATACACTGACACCAAGTAACAAAGACATACAATTACACCAAGTAACAAAGACACACACTTGCACCAAGTAACGCAGACATACACTGACACCAAGTAACAAAGACAAACACTGTTACCCGGTAACACAGACACACACTTACACCAAGTAACAAAGACATACACTGATACCAAGTAACACAGACACACACTTACACCAAGTAACACAGACATACAATGAAACCAAGTAACAAAGACATACAATTACACCAAGTCAGAAAGACACACACTAACAACAAGTAACACAGACATACACTGACGCCATGTAACGAAGACATGCACTGATACCCATTAACACAGACACACACTTATACCAAGTAACAAAGACATACACTGACACCAAGTCACAAAGACACACACTGACACCCAGTAACAAAGACAAACACTGACACCAAGTCACAAAGACATACACTGTTACCCAGTAACACAGACACACACTTACACCAAGTAACAAAGACATACACTGATACCAAGTAACACAGACACACACTTACACCAAGTAACACAGACACACACTTACACCAAGCAACAGAGACATACACTGACACCAAGTAACGAAGACATACACTTACACAACGTAACATAGACATACACTGACACCAAGTAACAAAGACATACAATTACACCAAGTAACAAAGACACACACTTACACCACGTAACACAGACATACACTGACACCATGTAACAAAGACATGCACTGACACCAAGAAACAAAGACATACACTAATACCCAGCAACACAGACACACACTGACACCAAGTAACAAAGACATACACTTACACCAAGTAACACAAACACACACTTACACCAAGTTACAAAGACATGCACTGACACCGAGTAACAAAGACATACAATTACACCAAGTAGCAAAGACACACACTTACACCAAGTAACACAGCCATACACTGACACCAAGTAACAAAGACATACACTGTTAACCAGTAACACAGACAGACAGTTACACCAAGTAACAAAGACATACACTGATACCAAGTAACACAGACACACACTTACACCAAGTAACACAGACACACACTTACACCAAGTAACAAAGACATACACTGACACCAAGTAACAAAGACATACACTTACACCAAGTAACACAGACATACACTGACACCAAGTCACAAAGACATGCACTGATACCAAGTAACAAAGACGTACAATTACACCAAGTAACAAACACACACACATACACCAAGTAACACAGACATACACTGACACCATGTAACAAAGACATGCACTGACACCCAGTAACACAGACACACACTTACACCAAGTAACAAAGATATACACTGATACCCAGTAACGCAGACACACACTTACACCAAGTAACAAAGACAAACACTGACACCAAGTAACAAAGACAGACACTGATACCCAGTAACACAGACATACACTTACACCAAGTAACAAAGACATACACTTACACCAAGTAACACAAACACACACTTACACCAAGTTACAAAGACATACACTGACACCAAGTAACAAAGACATACAATTACACCAAGTAACAAAGACATACACTGATACCAGGTAACACAGACACACACTTACACCAAGTGACACAGACACACACTTACACCAAGTAACAAAGACATACACTGACACCACGTAACAAAGACATACACTTACACCAGGTAACACAGACATACACTGACAACAAGTAACAAAGACATACAATTACACCAAGTAACAAAGACACACACTCACACCAAGTAGCACAGACATACACTGACACCATGTAACAAAGACATGCACTGATACCCAGTAACACAGACACACACTTACATCAAGTAACAAAGACATACACTGACACCAAGTCACAAAGACACACACTGACACGCAGTAACAAAGACATACACTGACACCAAGTCACTAAGACATACGCTGATACCAAGTAACAAAGACATACAATTACACCAAGTAACAAAGACACACACTTACACCAAGTAACACAGACACACACTTACACCAAGTAACAAAGACATACACTGATACCAAGTAACACAGAAACACACTTACACCAAGTAACAAAGACATACACTGACACTAATTAACAAAGACATACACTTTCACCACGTAACACAGACATACACTGACACCAAGTAAAAAAGACATACAATTACACCAAGTAACAAAGACACACACTTACACCAAGTAAAACAGACATACTCGGATACCACGTAACAAAGACATGCAGTGATACCCAGTAACACAGACATACACTGACACCAAGTAACAAAGAATTACACTGACACCAAGAAACAAAGACAGACACTGATACCCAATAACACAGACACACACTTACACCAAGTAACAAAGACATACACTGACACCCAGTAACAAAGACGTACACTGACACCAAGTCACAAAGACATACACTGATACCCAGTAACACAGACACTCACTTACACCAAGCAACAAAGACAATCACTGACACCAAGTAACAAAGACATCCACAAACACCAAGAAACAAAGACATACAATTACACCAAGTAGCACAGACACATACTGACACCCAGTAACACAAACAGACACACACTGACACCCAGTAACTTAGAGAAACACTGACACACAGTAACAAAGACATACACAGACAGACACTGACACCAAGTAACAA
Organism: Heterodontus francisci; assembly: GCF_036365525.1. Lineage (NCBI taxonomy): Eukaryota > Metazoa > Chordata > Chondrichthyes > Heterodontiformes > Heterodontidae > Heterodontus > Heterodontus francisci. The sequence goes on from NW_027141550.1 coordinate 1,784,413, forward strand.
AGACTAACAGAGAGAAACACTGACACCAAGTCACAAAGACATACACTGACACACAGTAACAAAGACATACACTGACACCAAGTCACAAAAACATACACTGATACCAAGTAACAAAGACATACAATTACACCAAGTAACAAAGACACACACTTACACCAAGCATCACAGACATACACTGACACCAAGTAACAAAGACATACACTGTTACCCAGTAACACAGACACACACTTACACCAAGTAACAAAGCCATACACTGATAGCAAGTAACACAGACACACACGTACACCAAGTAACAGAGACACACACTTACACCAAGCAACAGAGACATACACTGACACCAAGTAACAAAGACACACACTTACATCACATAACACAGACATACACTGACACCAAGTAACAAAGAAATACAATTATACCAAGTAACAAAGACACACACTTACACCACGTAACACAGACATACACTGACACCATGTAACAAAGAAATGCATTGACACCAAGAATCAAAGACATACACTGATACCAAGTAACACAGACATACACTGACACGCAGTAACAAAGACATACACTGACACCAAGTCACTAAGACATACGCTGATACCAAGTAACAAAGACATACAATTACACCAAGTAACAAAGACACACACTTACACCAAGTAACACAGACACACACTTACACCAAGTAACAAAGACATACACTGATACCAAGTAACACAGAAACACACTTACACCAAGTAACAAAGACATACACTGACACTAATTAACAAAGACATACACTTTCACCACGTAACACAGACATACACAGACACCAAGTAAAAAAGACATACAATTACACCAAGTAACAAAGACACACACTTACACCAAGTAAAACAGACATACTCGGATACCACGTAACAAAGACATGCAGTGATACCCAGTAACACAGACATACACTGACACCAAGTAACAAAGAATTACACTGACACCAAGAAACAAAGACAGACACTGATACCCAATAACACAGACACACACTTACACCAAGTAACAAAGACATACACTGACACCCAGTAACAAAGACGTACACTGACACCAAGTCACAAAGACATACACTGATACCCAGTAACACAGACACTCACTGACACCAAGCAACAAAGACAATCACTGACACCAAGTAACAAAGACATCCACAAACACCAAGAAACAAAGACATACAATTACACCAAGTAGCACAGACACATACTGACACCCAGTAACACAAACAGACACACACTGACACCCAGTAACATAGAGAAACACTGACACACAGTAACAAAGACATACACAGACAGACACTGACACCAAGTAACAAAGACTAACAGAGACAAACACTGACACCAAGTCACAAAGACATACACTGACACCCAGTAACAAAGACATACACTGACACCAAGTCACAAAAACATACACTGATACCCAGTAACACAGACACACTCTTCCACAAAGTAACAAAGACAAACACTTACACCAAGTAACAAAGACATACAATTACACCAAGTAACAAAGACACACACTTACACCAAGCATCACAGACATACACTGACACCAAGTAACAAAGACATACACTGTTACCCAGTAACACAGACGCACACTTACACCAAGTAACAAAGACATACACTGATAGCAAGTAACACAGACACACACGTACACCAAGTAACAGAGACACACACTTACACCAAGCAACAGAGACATACACTGACACCAAGTAACAAAGACACACACTTACATCACATAACACAGACATACACTGACACCAAGTAACAAAGAAATACAATTACACCAAGTAACAAAGACACACACTTACACCACGTAACACAGACATACACTGACACCATGTAACAAAGAAACACACTTACACCAAGTAACAAAGACATACACTGACACTAATTAACTAAGACATACACTTTCACCACGTAACACAGACATACACTGACACCAAGTAAAAAAGACATACAATTACACCAAGTAACGAAGACACACACTTACACCAAGTAAAGCAGACATAATCTGATACCACGTAACATAGACATGCAGTGATACCCAGTAACACAGACATACACTGACACCAAGTAACAAAGAATTACACTGACACCAAGAAACAAAGACATACACTGATACCCAATAACACAGACACACAATTACACCAAGTAACAAAGACATACACAGACACCCAGTAACAAAGACGTACACTGACACCAAGTCATAAAGACATACACTGATACCCAGTAACACAGACACTCACTTACACCAAGTAACAAAGACAGTCACTGACACCAAGTAACAAAGACATCCACAGACACCAAGAAAAAAAGACATACAATTACACCAAGTAGCACAGACACATACTGACACCCAGTAACACAAACAAACACACACTGACACCCAGTAACATAGAGAAACACTGACACACAGTAACAAAGACATACACAGACAGACACTGACACCAAGTAACAAAGACTAACAGAGACAAACACTGACACCAAGTCACAAAGACATACACTGACACCCAGTAACAAAGACATACACTGACACCAAGTCACAAAGACATACACTGATACCCAGTAACACAGACACACACTTCCACAAAGTAACAAAGACAAACACTGACACCAAGTAACAAAGACATACACTTACACAAAATAACACAGACATACACTGACACCAAGTAATAAAGACATACAATTACACCAAGTAACAAAGACACACACTTACACCAAGCATCACAGACATACACTGACACTAAGTAACAAAGCCAAACACTGTTACCCAGTAACACAGACACACACTTACACCAAGTAACAAAGACACACACTTACATCAAGCAACAGAGACATACACTGACAACAAGTAACAAAGACACACACTTACATCACGTAACACAGACATACACTGACACCAAGTAACACAGACATACAATTACACCAAGTAACAAAGATACACACTTACACCACGTAACACAGACATACACTGACACCATGTAACAAAGAAATGCATTGACACCAAGAAACAAAGACATACACTGACACCCAGTAACAAAGACGTACACTGACACCAAGTCTCAAAGACATACACTGATACCCAGTAACACAGACACACACTTACACCAAGTACCAAAGACAAACACTGACACCAAGTAACAAAGACAACCACTGACACCAAGAATCAAAGACATACACTTACACCAAGTAACACAGACACACACTGACACCCAGTAACACAAAGAAACACACACTGACACCCAGTAACATAGAGAAACGCTGACACACAGTAACAAACACATACACAGACAGACACTGACACCAAGTAACAAAGACTAACAGAGACACACACTGACACCAAGTCACAAAGACATACACTGACACCCAGTAACAAAAACATACACAGACACCAAGTCACAAAGACATACACTGATACGCAGCAACACAGACACACACTTCCACAAAGTAACAAAGACAAACACTGACACCAAGTAAAAAAGACATACACTTACAACAAGTAACAAAGACACACACTTACACCAAGCAACACAGACATATCCTGACACCAAGCAACAAATACATACACTGACACCCAGTAACACAGACACACACACACACCAAGTAACAACGACATACACTGACACCAAGTAACAAAGACATACACTGATACCCAGTAACACAGACGCACACTTACACCAAGTAACAAAGACACACACTTACACCAAGTAACACAGACATACACTGACACCAAGTAACAAAGACATACACTGACACCAAGAAACAAAGACATAAACTGACACCCAGTAACCAAGACATACACTGACACAAGGTCACAAAGACATACAGTGACACCCAGTAACACAGACGTACACTGACACCAAGTTACAAAGACATACACTGACACCAAGTAACAAAGACATACATTGATTCCCAGTAACACAGACACACACTTACACCAAGTAACAAAGACATACACTGACAGCAAGTAAAAAAGACATACACTTACACCAAGTAACACAGACATACACTGACACCAAGTAACAAAGACATACAATTACACCAAGTAACAAAGACACACACTTACACCAAGTAACGCAGACATACACTGACACCAAGTAACAAAGACAAACAGTGTTACCCGGTAACACAGACACACACTTACACCAAGTAACAAAGACATACACTTATGCCAAGTAACACAGACACACACTTACACCAAGTAACACAGACATACAATGACACCAAGTAACAAAGACATACAATTACACCAAGTCACAAAGACACACACTAACAACAAGTAACACAGACATACACTGACACCATGTAACAAAGACATGCACTGATACCAAGTAACACAGACACACACTTACACCCAGTAACAAAGACATACACTTACACCAAGTCACAAAGACATACACTGATACCCAGTAACACAGACATACACTAAACACCAAGTAACAAAGACATACACTGACACCAAGAAACAAAGACATACACTTACACAAAATAACACAGACATACACTGACACCAAGTAACAAAGACATACACTGACACCAAGTAACAAAACGTACAATTACACCAAGAAACAAAGACACACACTTACACCAAGTAACACAGACATACACTGACACCAAGTAACAAAGACATACACTGTTACCCATTAACACAGACACACACTTACACCAAGTAACAAAGACATAAACTGATACCAAGTAACACAGACACACACTTACACCAAGTAACACAGACACACACTTACACCAAGTAACAAAGACATACACTGACACCAAGTAACAAAGTAATACACTTACACCAAGCAACACAGACATACACTGATACCCAGTAACAAAGACATACACTTACACAAAGTAACACAGACATACACTGACACCAAGTAACAAAGACATACACTTACACCAAGTAACAAAGACACACACTTACACCAAGCAACACAGACATACACTGACACCAAGTAACAAAGACATACACTGACACCCAGCAACACAGACACACACATACACCAAGTAACAGCGACATACACTGACACCAAGTAACAAAGACATACACTGATACCCTGTAACACAGACACACACTTACACCAAGTAACAAAGACACACACTTACACCAAGTAACACAGACATACAATGACACCAAGTAACAAAGACATACACTGACACCAAGTAACAATGACATAAACTGACACCCAGTAACAAAGACATACACTGACACAAAGTCACAAAGACATACAGTGACACCCAGTAACAAAGACATACACTGACACCAAGTCACAAAGACGTACACTGACACCAAGTAACAAAGACATACACTGATACCCAGTAACAGAGACACACACTTACACCAAGTAACAAAGACATACACTGACACCAAGTAACAAAGACATACACTTACACCAAGTAACACAGACATACTCTGACACCAAGTAACAAAGACATACAATTACACCAAGTAACAAAGACACACGCTTACCCCAAGTAACACAGACACACACTGACACCAAGTAACAAAGACATACACTGTTACCGATTAACACAGACACACACTTACACCAAGTAACAAAGACATTCACTGATACCCAGTAACACAAACACTCACTTACACCAAGTAACAAAGACATACACTGACACCAAGTAACAAAGACATACACTGTTACCCAGTAACACAGACACACACTTACGCCAAGTAACAAAGACATACACTGATACCAAGTAACACAGACACACACTTACACCAAGTAACACAGACACACACTTACACCAAGTAACAAAGATATACACTGATACCCAGTAACACAGACACACAATTACACGAAGTAACACAGACATACACTGACACCACGTAACAAAGACATACGCTGATACCCAGTAACACAGACACACACTTACACCAAGGAACAAAGACAGACACTGATACCCAGTAACACACACACACTTACACCAAGTAACAAAGACATACACTGACATCAAGTAACAAAGACATATACTGACACCCAGTAACACAGACACATACGGACACCAAGTAACAAAGACACACACTTACACCAAGTAACACAGACACACACTGACACCAAGTAACACAGACACACATTTACACCAAGTAACAAAGACGTACACTGACAACAAGTAACAAAGACATACACTTACACCAAGTAACAAAGAAATACACTGACACCAAGTAACAAAGACATACACTGACACCCAGTAACAAAGACATACACTGACACCTAGTAACACAGACACACACGGACACCATGTAACAAAGACACACACTTACAGCAAGTAACACAGACACACACTGACACCCAGTAACACAAACAAACACACTGACACCAAGTGACTCAGACATACACTGACACCAAGAAACAAAGACATACACTGACACAAAGTAACAAAGACATACAATTACACCAAGTAACAAAGACACACACTTACACCAAGTAACATAGACGTACAATGAAAGCAAGTAACACAGACACACACTTACACCAAGTAACACAGGCACACACTTACACCAAGTAACAAAGACATACACTGACACCAAGTAACAAAGACATGCACTGACACCAAGTAACAAAGACATACACTTACACCAAGTAACACAGACATACACTGAGACCAAGTAACAAAGACATACAATTACACCAAGTAACAAAGACACACACTTACACCAAGTAACACAGACATACACTGACACCAAGTAACAAAGACATACACTGTTACCCAGTAACACAGATACACACTTACATCAAGTAACAAAGACATACACTGATACCAAGTAACACAGACACACACTTACACCAAGTAACAAAGACATACACTGACACCAATTGACAAAGAGATACAATTACACCAAGTAACAAAGACACACACTTACACCAAGTAGCACAGACATACACTGACACCAAGTAACAATGACATACACTGTTACCCAGTAACACAGACACACACTTACACCAAGTAACAAAGACATACAATGATACCAAGTAACACAGAAACACACTTACACCAAGTAACACAGACACACCCTTACACCAAGTAACAAAGGCATACACTGACGCCAAGTAACAAAGACATACACTTACACCAAGTAACGAAGACACACACTTACACCAAGTAAGACAGACATACACTGTCACCATGTAGCAAAGACATTCACTGATATCCAATAACACAGACTTTCACTGACACCAAGTATTTTGAAACACACTGACACCAAGTAACAATGACATACACTGATACCCCGTAACACAGACACACACTTACACCAAGTAACAAAGACATACACTGACACCAAGTCACACAGACACACAGACACCCAGTAACAAAGACATACATTGACACCAAGTCACAAAGATATACACTGATACCCAGTAACACAGACACACAATTACACCAAGTAACACAGACATACACTGACACCACGTAACAAAGACATACGCTGATACCCAGTAACACAGACACACACTTACACCAAGTAACAAAGACAGACACTGATACCCAGTAACACACACACACTTACACCAAGTAACAAAGACATACACTGACATCAAGTAACAAAGACATAAACTGACACCCAGTAACACAGACACACACGGACACCAAGTAACAAAGACACACACTTACACCAAGTAACACAGACACACACTGACACCAAGTAACACAGACACACATTTACACCAAGTAACAAAGACATACACTGACACCAAGTAACAAAGACATACACTTACACAAAGTAACAAAGACATACACTGACACCAAGTAACAAAGACATACACTGATACCCATTAACAAAGACACACACTTACACCAAGTAACAAAGACATACACTGACACCCAGTAACACAGACACACACGGACACTAAGTAAAAAAGACACACACTTACAGCAAGTCACACAGACACACACTGACACCCAGTAACACAAACAAACACACTGACACCAAGTGACTCAGACATACACTGACACCAAGTAACAAAAACACACACTTACACCAAGTAACAAAGACATTCACTGATACCCAGTAACACAAACACTCACTTACACCAAGTAACAAAGACATACACTGACACCAAGTAACAAAGACATACACTGTTACCCAGTAACACAGACACACACTTACGCCAAGTAACAAAGACATACACTGATACCAAGTAACACAGACACACACTTACACCAAGTAACACAGACACACACTTACACCAAGTAAAAAAGATATACACTGATACCCAGTAACACAGACACACAATTACACGAAGTAACAAAGACATACACTGACACCACGTAACAAAGACATACGCTGATACCCAGTAACACAGACACACACTTACACCAAGGAACAAAGACAGACACTGATACCCAGTAACACACACACACTTACACCAAGTAACAAAGACATACACTGACATCAAGTAACAAAGATATATACTGACACCCAGTAACACAGACACATACGGACACCAAGTAACAAAGACACACACTTACACCAAGTAACACAGACACACACTGACACCGAGTAACACAGACACACATTTACACCAAGTAACAAAGACATACACTTACACCAAGTAACAAAGAAATACACTGACACCAAGTAACAAAGTCATACACTGACACCCAGTAACAAAGACATACACTGACACCCAGTAACACAGACACACACGGACACCATGTAACAAAGACACACACTTACAGCAAGTAACACAGACACACACAGACACCCAGTAACACAAACAAACACACTGACACCAAGTGACTCAGACATACACTGACACCAAGAAACAAAGACATACACTGACACAAAGTAACAAAGACATACAATTACACCAAGTAACAAAGACACACACTTACACCAAGTAACACAGACGTACACTGACACCAAGTAACAAAGACATACACTGTTACCCAATAACACAGACACACACTTACACCAAGTAACAAAGACATACAATGAAAGCAAGTAACACAGACACACACTTACACCAAGTAACACAGGCACACACTTACACCAAGTAACAAAGACATACACTGACACCAAGTAACAAAGACATGCACTGACACCAAGTAACAAAGACATACACTTACACCAAGTAACACAGACATACACTGAGACCAAGTAACAAAGACATACAATTACACCAAGTAACAAAGACACACACTTACACCAAGTAACACAGACATACACTGACACCAAGTAACAAAGACATACACTGTTACCCAGTAACACAGATACACACTTACATCAAGTAACAAAGACATACACTGATACCAAGTAACACAGACACACACTTACACCAACTAACACAAACACTCACTTACACCAAGTAACAAAGACATACACTGACACCAAGTAACAAAGAGATACAATTACACCAAGTAACAAAGACACACACTTACACCAAGTAGCACAGACATACACTGACACCAAGTAACAATGACATACACTGTTACCCAGTAACACAGACACACACTTACACCAAGTAACAAAGACATACAATGATACCAAGTAACACAGAAACACACTTACACCAAGTAACACAGACACACCCTTACACCAAGTAACAAAGGCATACACTGACGCCAAGTAACAAAGACATACACTTACACCAAGTAACGAAGACACACACTTACACCAAGTAAGACAGACATACACTGTCACCATGTAGCAAAGACATTCACTGATACCCAATAACACAGACTTTCACTGACACCAAGTATTTTGAAACACACTGACACCAAGTAACAATGACATACACTGATACCCCGTAACACAGACACACACTTACACCAAGTAACAAAGACATACACTGACACCAAGTCACACAGACACACAGACACCCAGTAACAAAGACATACATTGACACCAAGTCACAAAGATATACACTGATACCCAGTAACACAGACACACAATTACACCAAGTAACACAGACATACACTGACACCACGTAACAAAGACATACGCTGATACCCAGTAACACAGACACACACTTACACCAAGTAACAAAGACAGACACTGATACCCAGGAACACACACACACTTACACCAAGTAACAAAGACATACACTGACATCAAGTAACAAAGACATAAACTGACACCCAGTAACACAGACACACACGGACACCAAGTAACAAAGACACACACTTACACCAAGTAACACAGACACACACTGACACTAAGTAATACAGACACACATTTACACCAAGTAACAAAGACATACACTGACACCAAGTATCAAAGACATACACTTACACAAAGTAACAAAGACATACACTGACACCAAGTAACAAAGACATACACTGATACCCATTAACAAAGACACACACTTACACCAAGTAACAAAGACATACACTGACACCCAGTAACAAAGACATACACTGACACCCAGTAACACAGACACACACGGACACCAAGTAACAAAGACACACACTTACAGCAAGTCACACAGACACACACTGACACCCAGTAACACAAACAAACACACTGACACCAAGTGACTCAGACATACACTGACACCAAGTAACAAAGACATACACTGACACCAAGTAACAAAGACATACAATTACACCAAGTAACAAAGACACACACTTACACCAAGTAACAAAGACATAAACTGACACCCAGTAACACAGACACACACGGACACCAAGTAACAAAGACACACACTTACACCAAGTAACAAAGACATACAATGAAAGCAAGTAACACAGACACACACTTACACCAAGTAACATAGGCGCACACTTACACCAAGTAACAAAGACATACACTGACACCAAGTAACAAAGACATACACTGACACCAAGTAACAAAGACATACACTTACGCCAAGTAACACAGACATACACTGTCACCATGTAGCAAAGACATTCACTGATACCCAGTAACACAGACACACACTTACACCAAGTAACAAAGATATACACTGATACCCAGTAACACAGACACACACTTACACCAAGTAACAAAGACATACACTGAAACCAAGTAACAAAGACATACACTGACACCAAGTCACAAAGACAGACACTGACACACAGTAACAAAGACAAACACTGACACCAAGTAACGAAGACAGATACTGACACCAAGTAACAAAGACATACACTGTTAGCCAGTAACACAGACGCACACTTACACCAAGTAACAAAGACATACAATGAAAGCAAGTAAGACAGACACACACTTACACCAAGTAACACAGGCACACACTTACACCAAGTAACAAAGACATACACTGACACCAAGTAACGAAGACAGACACTGACACCAAGTAACAAAGACATACGCTGTTAGCCAGTAACACAGACACACACTTACACCAAGCAACAAAGACATACAATGAAAGCAAGTAAGACAGACACACACTTACACCAAGTAACACAGGCACACACTTACACCAAGTAACAAAGACATACACTGACACCAAGTAACAAAGACATACACTTACACCAAGTAACACAGACATACACTGACACCAAGTGACAAAGACATACACTGTTACCCAGTAACACAGATACACACTTACATCAAGTAACAAAGACATACACTGATACCAAGTAACACAGACACACACTTACACCAAGTAACACAAACACTCACTTACACCAAGTAACAAAGACAAACACTGACACAATGTAACAAAGAGATACAATTACACCAAGTAACAAAGACACACACTTACACCAAGTAACACAGACATACACTGACACCAAGTAACAATGACATACACTGATACCCAGTAACACAGACACACACTTACACCAAGTAACAAAGACTTACAATGATACCAAGTAACACAGAAACACACTTACACCAAGTAACACAGACACACACTTACACCAAGTAACAAAGACATACACTGACATCAAGTAACAAAGACATACACTTACACCAAGTAATACAGACATACATTGACACCAAGTAACAAAGACATACAATTACACCAAGTAACAAAGACACACACTTACACCAAGTAACACAGACATACACTGTCACCATGTAGCAAAGACATTCACTGATACCCAGTAACACAGACACACACTTTCACCAAGTAACAAGGATATACACTGATACCCAGTAACACAGACACACTCTTACACCAAGTCACAAAGACAGACACTGACACACAGTAATAAAGACAAACACTGACACCACGTACCGAAGACAGACACTGACACCCAGTAACAAAGACAGACACTGACACCAAGTCACAAAGACATACACTGACACCAAGTAACAAAGACATACACTTACACCAAGTAACACAGACATACAATGACATCAAGTAACAAAGACATACAATTACACCAAGTAACAAAGACACACACTTGCACCAAGTAACACAGACATACACTGACACCAAGTAACAAAGACATACACTGAAACCAAGTAACTCAGACTCACACTGACACCAAGTAACACAGACATTCACTGACACGAAGTAACAAAGACATACACTGATACCCAGTAACACAGTCACACACTGGGCGGCACATTGGCACAGTGGTTAGCAGCCTCACAGCTCCAGGGACCCGGTTTCGATTCTGGGTACTGACTGTGCGGAGTTTGCAAGTTCTCGCTGTGTCTGCGTGGATTTCCTCCAGGTGCTCCGGTTCCTCCCACATGCCAAAGACTTGCAGGTTGATAGGTTAATTGGCCATTATAAATTGCCCCTAGTATAGGTAGGTGGTAGGGAAATATATAGGGACAGATGGGGATGTGATATGAATACGGGATTAGTGTAGGATTAGTATAAATGGGCGGTTGATGGTCGGCACAGTCTCGGTTGGCCGAAGGGCATGTTTAAGTGTTCCATCTCTGAACTAAACTAAATACTGACACCTAGTGTCACTGACACACACTGACACCAAGTAACACAGACATACAGTTACACCAAGTAACACAAACACTCACTTACACCAAGTAACAAAGACATACACTGACACCAAGTAACAAAGAGATACAATTACACCAAGTAACAAAGACACACACTTACACCAAGTAACACAGACATACACTGACACCAAGTAACAATGACATACACTGTTACCCAGTAACACAGACACACACATTTACCAAGTAACAAAGACATACAATGATACCAAGTAACACAGAAACACACTTACACCAAGTAACACAGACACACACTTACACCAAGTAACAAAGACATACACTGACGCCAAGTAACAAAGACATACACTTACACCAAGTAATACAGACATACATTGACACCAAGTAACAAAGACATACAATTACAGCAAGTATCAAAGACACACACTTACACCAAGTAACAAAGACATACACTGACATCAAGTAACAAAGACATACACTTACACCAAGTAATACAGACATACATTGACACCAAGTAACAAAGACATACAATTACACCAAGTAACAAAGACACACACTTACACCAAGTAACACAGACATACACTGTCACCATGTAGCAAAGACATTCACTGATACCCAGTAACACAGACACACACTTACACCAAGAAACAAAGATATACAATGATACCCAGTAACACAGACACACACTTACACCAAGTCACAAAGACAGACACTGACACACAGTAACAAAGACAAACACTGACACCAAGTAACGAAGACAGACACTGACACCCAGTAACAAAGACAGACACTGACATCAAGTCACAAAGAAATACACTGACACACAGTAACAAAGACATACACTTACACCAAGTAACACAGACATGCAATGACATCAAGTAACAAAGACATACAATTACATCAAGTAACAAAGACATACACTGATACCAAGTAACACAGACACACAGTTACACCAAGTAACACAAACACTCACTTACACCAAGTAACAAAGACATACACTGACACCAAGTAACAAAGAGATACAATTACACCAAGTAACACAGACACACACTTTCACCAAGTAACAAAGACATACAATGATACCAAGTAACACAGAAACACACTTACACCAAGTAATACAGACATACATTGAGACCAAGTAACAAAGACATACAATTACAGCAAGTAACAAAGACACACACTTACACCAAGTAACAAAGACATACACTGACATCAAGTAACAAAGACATACACTTACACCAAGTAATACAGACATACATTGACTCCAAGTAACAAAGACATACAATTACACCAAGTAACAAAGACACACACTTACACCAAGTAACACAGACACACACTGTCACCATGTAGCAAAGACATTCACTGATACCAGTAACACAGACACACACTTACACCAAGTAACAAAGATATACACTGATACCCAGTAACACAGACACACACTTACACCAAGTCACAAAGACAGACACTGACACACAGTAACAAAGACAAACACTGACACCAAGAAACGAAGACAGACACTGACACCCAGTAACAAAGACAGACACTGACACCAAGTCACAAAGACATACACTGACACCAAGTAACAAAGACATTCACTTACACCAAGTAACACAGACATACAATGACATCAAGTAACAAAGACATACAATTACACCAAGTAACAAAGACACACACTTGCACCAAGTAACACAGACATACACTGACACCAAGTAACAAAGACATACACTGAAACCAAGTAACTCAGACACACACTGACACCAAGTAACACAGACATTCACTGACACCAAGTAACAAAGACATACACTGATACCCAGTAACACAGACACACACTGGGCGGCACATTGGCACAGTGGTTAGCAGCCTCACAGCTCCAGGGACCCGGGCTCGATTCTGGGTACTGCCTGTGCGGAGTTTGCAAGTTCTCCCTGTGTCTGCGTGGATTTCCTCCGGGTGCTCCGGGTTCCTCCCACATGCCAAAGACTTGCAGGTTGATAGGTTAATTGGCCATTATAAATTGCCCCTAGTATAGGGAGGTGGTAGGGAAATATATAGGGACAGATGGGGATGTGATATGAATACGGGATTAGTGTAGGATTAGGATAAATGGGTGGTTGATGGTCGGCACAGTCTCGGTTGGCCGAAGGGCCTGTTTAAGCGCTCTATCTCTAAACTAAACTAAATACTGACACCTAGTGTCACTGACACACACTGACATCAAGTAACAAAGACATACACTGATACCCAGTAACACAGACACACACTTACACCAAGTAACACAGACATACACTGACACCAAGTAACAAAGTCATACACTGTTACCCAGTAACACAGATACACACTTACATCAAGTAACAAAGACATACACTGATACCATGTAACACAGACACACACTTACACCAAGTAACACAAACACTCACTTACACCAAGTAACAAAGACATACACTGACACCAAGTAACAAAGAGATACAATTACAACAAGTAACAAAGACAGACACTTACACCAAGTAACACAGACATACACTGACACCAAGTAACAATGACATACACTGTTACCCAGTAACACAGACACACACTTTCACCAAGTAACAAAGATATACACTGACGCCAAGTAACAAAGACATACACTTACACCAAGTAATACAGACAAACATTGACACCAAGTAACAAAGACATACAATTACAGCAAGTAACAAAGACACACACTTACACCAAGTAACACAGACATACACTGTCACCATGTAGCAAAGACATTCACTGATACCCAGTAACACAGACACACACTTACACCAAGTAACAAAGATATACACTGATACCCAGTAACACAGACACACACTTACACCAAGTAACAAAGACATACACTGAAACCAAGTAACAAAGACATACACTGACACCAAGTCACAAAGACAGACACTGACACACAGTAACAAAGACAAACACTGACACCAAGTAACGAAGACAGACACTGACACCAAGTAACAAAGACATACACTTTGACCCAGTAACACAGACACACACTTACACCAAGTAACAAAGACATACAATGAAAGCAAGTAACACAGACACACACGTACACCAAGTAACACAGGCACACACTTACACCAAGTAACAAAGACATACACTGACACCAAGTAACAAAGACATACACTGACACCAAGTCACAAAGACATACACTGACACCAAGTAACAAAGACATACACTTACACCAAGTAACACAGACATACAATGACATCAAGTAAAAAAGACATACAATTACACCAAGTAACAAAGACACACACTTGCACCAAGTAACACAGACATACACTGACACCAAGTAACAAAGACATACGCTGTTACCCAGTAACACAGACACACACTTACACCAAGTAACAAAGACATACACTGATACACAGTAACAAAGACATGCACTGACACCCAGTAACAAAGACAGACACTGATAAACAGTAAGACAGACACTCACTTACACCAAGTAACAAAGACATACACTGACACCAAGTAACAAAGACATACACATACACCAAGTAACAAAGACATACACTGACACCAAGTAACAAAGACATACACTGATACCCAGTAACACAGACACACACTTACACCAAGTAACAAAGACATACACTGATACCCAGTAACACAGACACACACTTACACCAAGTAACAGAGACATAAACTGACACCAAGTAACAAAGACATACACTGATACCCAGAAACACAGATACACACTTACACCAAGTAACAAAGACATACACTGACACCAAGTCACAAAGACACTCACTGACACCCAGTAAGAAAGACTTACACTGACACCAAGTATTTTGAAACACACTGACACCAAGTAACAATGAGATGCACTGATACCCAGTAACACAGACACACACTTACACCAAGTAACAAAGACATACACCGACACCAAGTCACACAGACACAGACTGACACCCAGTAACAAAGACATACAATGACACCAAGTCACAAAGACATTCACTGATACCCAGTAACACAGACACACAATTACACCAAGTAACACAGACATACACTGACACCAAGTAACAAAGACATACACTGATACCCAGTAACACACACACACTTACACCAAGTAACAAAGACATACACTGACATCAAGTAACAAAGACATAATCTGACACCCAGTAACACAGACACACACGGACACCAAGTAACAAAGACACACACTTACACCAAGTAACACAGACACACACTGACACCCAGTAACACAGACACACATTTACACCAAGTAACAAAGACAGACACTGACACCCAGTAACAAAGACATACACTGACATCAGGTAACAAAGACATAAACTGACACCCAGTAACACAGACACACACGGACACCAAGTAACAAAGATCACACTTACACCAAGTAACACAGACACACACTGACACCCAGTAACACAGACACACATTTACACCAAGTAACAAAGACATACACTGAGACCAAGTAACAAAGACATACACTGATACCCAGTAACACAGACACACACTTACACCAAGTAACAAAGACATACACAGACACCAAGTCACAAAGACAGACACTGACACACAGTAACAAAGACAAACACTGACACCAAGTAACGAAGACAGACACTGACACCAAGTAACAAAGACATACACTGTTACCCAGTAACACAGACACACACTTAAACCCAGTAACTCAGACACACACTTACACCAAGTAACAAAGACTTACAATGATGCCAAGTAACACAGAAACACGCTTACACCAAGTAACACAGACACACACTTACACCAAGTAACAAAGACATACACTGACACCAAGTAACAAAGACATACACTTACACCAAGTAATACAGACATACATTGACACCAAGTAACAAAGACATGCAATTACACCAAGTAACACAGACACACACTTACACCAAGTAACAAAGACATACACTGACACCAAGTAACAAAGACATACACATACACCATGTAACAAAGACATACACTGACACCAAGTAACAAAGACATACACTGATACCCAGTAACACAGACACACACTTACACCAAGTAACAAAGACATACACTGATACCCAGTAACACAGACACACACTTACACCAAGTAACAGAGACATAAACTGACACCAAGTAACAAAGACATACACTGATACCCAGAAACACAGATACACACTTACACCAAGTAACAAAGACATACACTGACACCAAGTCACAAAGACACACACTGACACCCAGTAAGAAAGACTTACACTGACACCAAGTATTTTGAAACACACTGACACCAAGTAACAATGAGATGCACTGATACCCAGTAACACAGACACACACTTACACCAAGTAACAAAGACATACACCGACACCAAGTCACACAGACACACACTGACACCCAGTAACAAAGACATACAATGACACCAAGTCACAAAGACATTCACTGATACCCAGTAACACAGACACACAATTACACCAAGTAACACAGACATACACTGACACCAAGTAACAAAGACATACACTGATACCCAGTAACACACACACACTTACACCAAGTAACAAAGACATACACTGACATCAAGTAACAAAGACATAAACTGACACCCAGTAACACAGACACACACGGACACCAAGTAACAAAGAAACACACTTACACCAAGTAACACAGACACACACTGACACCCAGTAACACAGACACACATTTACACCAAGTAACAAAGACAGACACTGACACCCAGTAACAAAGACATACAATGACACCAAGTCACAAAGACATACACTGATACCCAGTAACACAGACACACAATTACACCAAGTAACACAGACATACACTGACACCAAGTAACAAAGACATACACTGATACCCAGGAACACACACACACTTACACCAAGTAACAAAGACATACACTGACATCAAGTAACAAAGACATAAACTGACACCCAGTAACACAGACACACACGGACACCAAGTAACAAAGACACACACTTACACCAAGTAACACAGACACACACTGACACCCAGAAACACAGACACACATTTACACCAAGTAACAAAGACATACACTGAGACCAAGTAACAAAGACATACACTGATACCCAGTAACACAGACACACACTTACACCAAGTAACAAAGACATACACAGACACCAAGTCACAAAGACAGACACTGACACACAGTAACAAAGACAAACACTGACACCAAGTAACGAAGACAGACACTGACACCAAGTAACAAAGACATACACTGTTACCCAGTAACACAGACACACACTTACTCCAAGTAACAAAGACATACAATGAAAGCAAGTAACACAGACACACACTTACACCAATTAACACAGGCACACACTTACACCAAGTAACAAAGACATACACTGACACCAAGTAACAAAGACATACACTTACACCAAGTAACAACGACATACACTGTTACCCAGTAACACAGACACACACTTACACCAAGTAACAAAGACATACACTGATATCCAGTAACACAGACACACACTTACACCAAGTAACAGAGACATAAACTGACACCAAGTAACAAAGACATGCACTGATACCCAGAAACACAGAAACACACTTACACCAAATAAAAAAGACTTACACTGACACCAAGTCACAAAGACACACTCTGACACCCAGTAACAAAGACTTACACTGACACCAAGTATTTTGAAACACACTGACACCAAGCAACAATGACATGCACTGATACCCAGTAACACAGACACACACTTAAACCAAGTAACAAAGACATACACTGACACCAAGTCACACAGACACACACTGACACCCAGTAACAAAGACATACACTGACACCAAGTCACAAAGACATACACTGATACCCAGTAACACAGACACACAATTACACCAAGTATCACAGACATACACTGACACCAAGTAACAAAGACATACACTGATACCCAGTAACACAGACACACACTTATACCAAGTAACAAAGACAGACACTGATACCCAGTAACACACACACACTTACACCAGGTAACAAAGACATACACTGACATCAAGTAACAAAGACATAAACTGACACCCAGTAACACAGACACACACGGACACCAAGTAAAAAAGACACACACTTACACCAAGTAACACAGACACACACTGACTCCCAGTACCACAGACACACATTTACACCAAGTAACAAAGACATACACTGACACAAAGTAACAAAGACATACACTTACACCAAGTAACAAAGACATGCACTGACACCAAGTAACACAGACACACACTGACACCCAGTAACACAGACACACATTTACACCAAGTAACAAAGGCATACACTGACACCAAGTAACAAAGACATACACTTACACCAAGTAACAAAGACATGCACTGACACCAAGTAACAAAGACGTACACTGATACCCAGCAACACAGACACACACTTACACCAAGTAACAAAGACATACACAGACACCAAGTCACAAAGACAGACACTGACACACAGTAACAAAGACAAACACTGACACCAAGTAACGAAGACAGACACTGACACCAAGTAACAAAGACATACACTGTTACCCAGTAACACAGACACACACTTAAACCCAGTAACTCAGACACACCCTTACACCAAGTAACAAAGACTTACAATGATACCAAGTAACACAGAAACACGCTTACACCAAGTAACACAGACCCACACTTACACCAAGTAACAAAGACATACACTGACACCAAGTAACAAAGACATACACCAAATAATACAGACATAAATTGACACCAAGTAACAAAGACATACAATTACACCAAGTAACAAAGACACACACTTACACCAAGTAACACAGACATACACTGTCACCATGTAGCAAAGACATTCACTGATACCCAGTAACACAGACACACACTTACACCAAGTAACAAAGATATACATTGATACCCAGTAACACAGACACACACTTACACCAAGTCACAAAGACAGACACTGACACACAGTAACAAAGACAAACACTGACACCAAGTCACAAAGACATACACTGACATCAAGTAACAAAGACATACACTTACACCAAGAAACACAGAAATACAATGACATCAAGTAACAAAGACATACAATTACACCAAGTAACAAAGACACACACTTGCACCAAGTAACACAGACATACACTGACACCAAGTAACAAAGACATACACTGTTACCCAGTAACACAGGCACACACTTCCACCAAGTAACAAAGACACAGACTTACACCAAGTAACACAGACACACACTGACACCCAGTAACACAAACAAACACACTGACACCAAGTGACTCAGACATACACTGACACCAAGTAACAAAGACATACACTGACACCAATTAACAAAGAAATACAATTACACCAAGTAACCAAGACACACACTTACACCAAGTAACACAGACATACACTGACACCAAGTAACAAAGACATACACTGTTACCCAGTAACACAGACACACACTTACTCCAAGTAACAAAGACATACACTGACACCAAGTAACAAAGACACACACTTACACCAAGTAACACAGACATAGACTGACACCAAGTAACAAAGACATACACTTACACCAAGTAACACAGACATACACTGTCAACAAGTAACAAAGACATACACTGATACCCAGTAACAAAGACATACACTGACACCAAGTAACACAGACACACACTTACACCAAGTAACACAAACACACACTTACACCAAGTAACAAAGACATAAACTGACACCCAGTAACACAGACACACACTTACACCAAGTAACACAAACACACACTTACACCAAGTAACACAGACATACACTGACACCAAGTAACAAAGACATACACTTACACCAAGTAACAAAGACATACACTGACACCAAGTAACAAAGACATACACTGATACCCAGTAACACAGACACACACTTACACAAAATAACAAAGACATACACTGATATCCAGTAACACAGACACACACTTACACCAAGTAACGAAGACATACACTGACACCAATTAACAGAAACACACGCTTGCACCAAGTACCACAGACATACACTGACACCCAGTAACAAAGTCATACACTGACACCAAGTAACAAAGACATACACTGACACCAAGTAACAAAGACATACACTGATGCCCAGTAACACAGACACACACTTACACCAAGTAACAAAGACATACACTGATACCCAGTGACACAGACACACACTTACACCAAGTAACATAGACACACACTTACACCAAGTAACACAGACACACACTGACACCCAGTAACATAAACAAACACACTGACACCAAGTGACACAGACATACACTGACACCAAGTAACAAAGACATACACTGACACCAAGTAACACAGACACACACTTACACCAAGTAACACAAACACACACTTACACCAAGTAACAGAGACATACACTGACACCAAGTAACAAAGACACACACTGATACCCAGTAACACAGACACACACTTACACCAAGTATTTTGACATACACTGACACCAAGTAACAAAGACATACACTGATACCCAGCAACACAGACAGACACATACACCAAGTAACAAAGACTTACAATGATACCCAGTAACACAGACACACACTTACACCAAGTAACACAGACATACACTGACACCAAGTTACAAAGACATACACTGATACCCAGTAACACAGACACACACTTACACCAAGTGACATAGACATAAAATGACACCCAGTAACACAGACACACACGGACACCAAGTCACAAAGACACACACTTACACCAAGTAACACAGACACACACTTACACCAAGGAACACAAACACACACTTACACCAAGTAACAAAGACATACACTGACACCAAGTAACAAAGTCACACACTTACACCAAGTAACACAGACATAGACTGACACCAAGTAACAAAGACATACACTTACACCAAGTAACACAGACATACACTGACACCAAGTAACAAAGACATACACTGATACCCAGTAACAAAGACATACACAGACACCAAGTAACACAGACACACACTTACACCAAGTAACACAAACACACACTTACACCAAGTAACGCAAACACACACTTACACCAAGTATCACACAGACATACACTGACACCAAGTAACAAAGACATACACTTACACCAAGTAACAAAGACATACACTGACACCAAGTAACAAAGACATACATTGATACCCAGTAACACAGACACACACTTACACCAAATAACAAAGACATACACTGATACCCAGTAACACAGACACACACTTACACCAAGTAACAAAGACATACACTGACACCAATTAACAAAAACACACGCTTACACCAAGTAACACAGACATACACTGACACCCAGTAACAAAGACATACACTGACACCAAGTAACAAAGACATACACTGATACCCAGTGACACAGACACACACTTACACCAAGTAACATAGACAAACACACTGACACCAAGTGACACAGACATACACTGACACCAAGTAACAAAGACATACACTGACACCAAGTAACACAGACACACACTTACACCAAGTAACACAAACACACACTTACACCAAGTAACAGAGCCATACACTGACACCAAGTATCAAAGACACACACTTACACCAAGTAACACAGACATAGACTGACACCAAGTAACAAAGACATACACTTACACCAAGTAACACAGACATACACTGACACCAAGTAACAAAGACATACACTGATACCCAGTAACACAGACACACACTTACACCAAGTAACAAAGACATACACTGATACCCAGTAACACAGACACACACTTACACCAAGTAACAAAGACACACACTTACGCCAAGTAACACAGACACACACTGACACCCAGTAACATAAACAAACACACTGACACCAAGTCACAAAGACATACACTGACACCAAGTAACAAAGACATACACTGACACCAAGTAACACAGACACACACTTACACCAAGTAACACAAACACACACTTACACCAAGTAACAGAGACATACACTGACACCAAGTAACAAAGACACACACTGATACCCAGTAACACAGACACACACTTACACCAAGTATTTTGACATACACTGACACCAAGTAACAAAGACATACACTGATACCCAGCAACACAGACACACACATACACCAAGTAACAAAGACTTACAATGGTACCCAGTAACACAGACACACACTTACACCAAGTAACACAGACATACACTGACACCAAGTAACAAAGACATACACTGATACCCAGTAACACAGACACACAGTTACACCAAGTGACATAGACATACTATGACACCCAGTAACACAGACACACACGGACACCAAGTCACAAAGACACACACTTACACCAAGTAACACAGACACACACTTACACCAAGTAACACAAACACACACTTACACCAAGTAACAAAGACATACACTGTCACCAAGTAACAAAGTCACACACTTACACCAAGTAACACAGACATAGACTGACACCAAGTAACAAAGACATACACTTACACCAAGTAACACAGACATACACTGACACCAAGTTACAAAGACATACACTGATACCCAGTAACAAAGACATACACAGACACCAAGTAACACAGACACACACTTACACCAAGTAACACAAACACACACTTACACCAAGTAACAAAGACATAAACTGACACCCAGTAACACAGACACACACTTACACCAAGTAACGCAAACACACACTTACACCAAGTATCACACAGACATACACTGACACCAAGTAACAAAGACATACACTTACACCAAGTAACAAAGACATACACTGACACCAAGTAACAAAGACATACACTGATACCCAGTAACACAGACACACACTTACACCAAATAACAAAGACATACACTGATACCCAGTAACACAGACACACACTTACACCAAGTAACAAAGACATACACTGACACCAATTAACAAAAACACACGCTTACACCAAGTAACACAGACATACACTGACACCCAGGAACAAAGACATACACTGACACCCAGTAACAAAGACATACACTGATACCCAGTAACACAGACACACTCTTACACCAAGTAACAAAGACATGCACTGATACCCAGTGACACAGACACACACTTACACCAAGTAACATAGACAAACACACTGACACCAAGTGACACAGACATACACTGACACCAAGTAACAAAGACATACACTGACACCAAGTAACACAGACACACACTTACACCAAGTAACACAAACACACACTTACACCAAGTAACAGAGCCATACATTGACACCAAGTATCAAAGACACACACTTACACCAAGTAACACAGACATAGACTGACACCAAGTAACAAAGACATACACTTACACCAAGTAACACAGACATATACTGACACCAAGTAACAAAGACATACACTGATACCCAGTAACACAGAGACACACTTACACCAAGTAACAAAGACATACACTGATACCCAGTAACACAGACACACACTTACACCAAGTAACAAAGACACACACTTACGCCAAGTAACAAAGACACACACTGACACCCAGTAACATAAACAAACACACTGACACCAAGTCACACAGACATACACTGACACCAAGTAACAAAGACATACACTGACACCAAGGAACACAGACACACACTTACACCAAGTAACACAAACACACACTTACACCAAGTAACAAAGACATACACTGACACCAAGTAACAAAGACACACACTTATACCAAGTAACACAGACATAGTCTGACACCAAGTAACAAAGACATACACTTACACCACGTAACACAGACATACACTGACACCAAGTAACAAAGACATACACTTACACCAAGTAACACAGACACACACTTACACCAAGTAACAAAGACATACAATGATACCCAGTAACACAGACACACACTTACACCAAGTAACACAGACATACACTGACACCAAGTAACAAAGACACACACGGACACCAAGTAACAAAGACACACACTTACACCAAGTAACACAGACACACACTGACACCCAGTAACAACGACATACACTGATACCAAGTCACAAAGACAGACACTGACACCAAGTCACAAAGGCATACACTGATACCCAGTAACACAGACACACACTTACACCAAGTAACACGGACACACACTTACACCAAGTAACAAAGACATACACTGACTCGCAGTAACAAAGACATACACTGACACCCAGTAACAGAGACACACACTTACACCAAGTAACACAGACACACACTTACACCAAGTAACAAAGACATACACTTACACTAAGTAACAAAGACAGACAATTGCACCAAGTAACAAAGACATACACTTACACCAAGTATTTTGACATACACTGACACCAAGTAACAAAGACATACACTGATACACAGACACACACTGACATCCAGTAAAAAAGACATACTCTGACACCAAGTCAAAAAGACATACACTGATACCCAGTATCACAGACACACACTAACACCAAGTAACAAAGACAGACACTGACACCAAGTAACAAAGACAGACAATTACACCAAGTAACAAAGACATACACTGACACCAAGTCACAAAGACACACACTGACACCCAGTAACAAAGACATACACTGATACCAAGTCACAAAGACATACACTGATACCCAGTGACACAGACACACACTGACACCAAGTAACAAAGACATACACTGACACCAAGTAACAAAGACATACACTGACACCAATTAACAAAGACACACACTTACACCAAGTAACACAGACATACACTGACACCCAGAAACAAAGACATATACTTACACCAAGTAACAAATACATGCACTGACACCCAGTAACAAAGACATACACTTACACCATGGAACAAATACAGACAATTACACCAAGTAACAAAGACATACACTTACACCAAGTTTTTTGACATACACTGACACCAAGTAACAAAGACATACACTGATACCCAGTAACACAGACACACACTGACACCCAGTAACAAAGACATACTCTGACACCAAGTCACAAAGACATACACTGATACCCAGTAACACAGACACACACTTACACCAAGTAACAAAGACATACATTGACACCAAGTAACAAAGACAGACAAATACACCAAGTAACAAAGACATACACTTACACCAAGTAACAAAGACATAAACTGACACCAAGTCACAAAGACACACACTGACACCCAGTAACAAAGACAAACCCTGACACCAAGTCACAAAGACATACACTTACACCAAGTAACACAGACATACACTATCACGAAGTAACAAAGACAGACAATTACACCAAGTAACACAGACACACACTGACACCCAGTAACACAAACAAACACACTGACAGCCAGTAACACAGACACACACTGACACCAAGTCACAAAGACACACACTGACACCCAGTAACAAAGACATACACTGATACCCAGTCACACTGACACACACTTACACCAAGTAACAAAGACATACACTGACACCTATTAACAAAGACACACACTTACACCAAGTAACACAGACATACACTGACACCCAGTAACAAAGACATACACTGATACCCAGTAACACAGACACACACTTACACCAAGTAACAAAGACATACACTGACACCAAGTAACAAAGACATACACTGATACCCAGTAACACAGACGCACACATACACCAAGTAACAGAGACAGACACTGATACCCTGTAACACAGACACACACTTACACCAAGTAACAAAGACATACACTTACACCAAGTAACACAGACATCCACTGACACCAAGTAATTTGACATACACTTACACCAAGTAACAAAGACATACACTGATACCCAGTAACACAGACACACACTGACACCCAGTTAGAAACACAAACTGACCCCAGTAACACAGACACACACTGACCCCCAGTAACACAGACATACACTGATACCCAGTAACACAGACACATACTGACACCAAGTAACAAAGACATACACTGACACCCAGTAACACAGACACACACTGGGCGGCACAGTGGTGCATTGGTTAGCACTGCAGCCTCACAGCTCCAGGGACCCGGGATCGATTCTGGGTACTGCCTGTGCGGAGTTTGCAAGTTCTCCCTGTGTCTGCGTGGGTTTCCTCCGGGTGCTCTGGTTTCCTCCCGCATCCGACTTGCAGGTTGATAGGTTAATTGGCCATTATAAATTGACCCTAGTATAGGTAGGTGGTAGGGAAATATATAGGGACAGGTGGGGATGTTATTGGAATATGGGATTCGTGTAGGAATAGTATAAATGGGTGATTGATGGTCGGCACAGACTCGGTGGGCCGAAGGTCCTGTTTCAGTGCTGTATCTCTAAACTGAACCAAATACTGACACCTAGTGTCACTGACACCCAGCAACACAAACAAACACACACTGACACCCAGTAACACAGAGAAACACTGATACACAGTAACAAAGACATACACTGACACCAAGTAACACAGACACACAGTGACACCCAGTAACAAAGACATACACTGATACCCAGTGACACAGACACACACTTACACCAAGTAACAAAGAAATACACTGACACCAAGTAACAAAGGCACACACTTACACCAAGTAAAACAGACATACACTGACACCCAATAACAAAGACATACACTGATACCCAGTAACACAGACAGACACGGACACCAAGTAACAAAGTCACACACTTACACCAAGTAACACAGACATACACTGACACCCAGAAACAAAGACATACACTTACACCAAGTAAAAAAGACATACACTGACACACAGTAACAAAGACATACACTTACACCATGGAACAAAGACAGACAATTACACCAAGTAACAAAGACATACACTTACACCAAGTTTTTTGACATACACTGACACCAAGTATCAAAGACATACACTGATACCCAGTAACACAGACACACACTGACACCCAGTAACAAAGACATACTCTGACACCAAGTCACAAAGACATACACTGATACCCAGTAACACAGACACACACTTACACCAAGTAACAAAGACATACATTGACACCAAGTAACAAAGACAGACAAATACACCAAGTAACAAAGACATACACTTACACCAAGTAACAAAGACATAAACTGACACCAAGTCACAAAGACACACACTGACACCCAGTAACAAAGACAAACCCTGACACCAAGTCACAAAGACATACACTTACACCAAGTAACACAGACATACACTAACACCAAGTAACAAAGACAGACAATTACACCAAGTAACACAGACACACACTGACACCCAGTAACACAAACAAACACACTGACAGCCAGTAACACAGACACACACTGACACCAAGTCACAAAGACACACACTGACACCCAGTAACAAAGACATACACTGATACCCAGTCACACTGACACACACTTACACCAAGTAACAAAGACATACACTGACACCAATTAACAAAGACACACACTTACACCACGTAACACAGACATACACTGACACCCAGTAACAAAGACATACACTGATACAAGTAACACAGACACACACTTACACCAAGTAACAAAGACATACACTGACACCAAGTAACAAAGACATACACTGATACCCAGTAACACAGACGCACACTTACACCAAGTAACAAAGACAGACACTGATACCCAGTAACACAGACACACACTTACACCAAGTAACAAAGACATACACTTACAACAAGTAACACAGACATACACTGACACCAAGTAATTTGACATACACTTACACCAAGTAACAAAGACATACACTGATACCCAGTAACACAGACACACACTGACACCCAGTTACAAACACACACTGACCCCCAGTAACACAGACACACACTGACCCCCAGTAACACAGACATACACTGATATAAACAGCCCTGTTTAAGTGCTGTATCTCTGAACTAAACTAAATAATGACACCTAGTGTCACAGACACACACTGACAGCCAGTAACACAAACAAACACACACTGACACCCAGTAATACAGAGAACCACTGATACACAGTAACAAAGACATACACTGATACCCAGTAACAAAGACATACACTGACACCCAGTAACACAGACACACACCAACACCAAGTAACACAGACACACACTTACAGCAAGTAACAAAGACAAATACTGACACCAAGTAACAAAGACATACAATTACACCAAGTAACAAAGACATAAACTTACACTAAGTAACAAAGACATACACTGATACAAAGTCACAAAGACAAACACTGATACCCAGTAACACAGACACACACTGACACCAAGGAACAAAGACATCCACTGACATCAAGTAACACAGACACACACTTACACCCAGTAACAGAGACATACACTGACACCAAGTCACAAAGACACACACTGACACCAAGTAACAAAAACATGCACTGACACCAAGTCACAAAGACATGCACTGATACCCAGTAACACAGATACACACTTACACCAAGTAACACAGACATACACTGGCACCAGGTAACAAAGACATACACTGATACCCAGTAACACAGACACACACGTACATCAAGTAACAAAGACAGATACTGATACCCAGTAACACAGACACACACTTACAACATGTAACAAAGACACACACTGACACCCAGTAACAAAGCATTTACTGACACCCAGTAACACAGACACACACGGACACCAGGTAACAAAGACACACACTTACACCAAGTAACACAGACACACACTGACACCCAGTAACACAGACACACACTTACACCAAGTAACAAAGACATACACATACAACAAGTAACACAGACATACACTGACACCAAGTAATTTGACATACACTTACACCAAGTAACAAAGACATACACTGATACTCAGTAACACAGACACACTCTGACACCCAGTTACAAACACACACTGACCCCCAGTAACACAGACACACACTGACCCCCAGTAACACAGACATACACTGATACCCAGTAACACAGACACATATTGACACCAAGTAAAAAAGACATACACTGACACCCAGTAACACAAACAAACACACTGACACCCAGTAACACAGATACAAACTGACACCAAGTAACAAAGACATACACTGACACCCAGTAACACGGACACACACTGGGCGGCACAGTGGCGCAGTGGTTAGCACCGCAGCCTCACAGCTCCAGGGACCCGGTTTCGATTCTGGGTACTGCCTGTGCGGAGTTTGCAAGTTCTTCCTGTGTCTGCGTGAGTTTCCTCCGGGTGCTCCGGTTTCCTCCCACATGCCAAAGACTTGCAGGTTGATAGGTTAATTGGCCATCATAAATTGCCCCTAGTATAGGTAGGTGGTAGGGAAATATATAGGGACAGGTGGGGATGTGATCGGAATACGGAATTAGTGAGGATTATCATAAATGTGTGGTTGATGGTCGGCACAGACTCGGTGGGCCGAAGGCCCTGTTTAAGTGCTGTATCTCTGAACTAAACTAAATACTGACACCTAGTGTCACAGACACACACTGACAGCCAGTAACACAAACAAACACACACTGACACCCAGTAACACAGAGAACCACTGATACACAGTAACAAAGACATTCACTGACACCAAGTAACACAGACAAACATTGACACCCAGTAACAAAGACATACACTGACACCAAGTAACAAAGACATACATAGATACCAAGTCACAAAGACATACACTGATACCCAGTAACAAAGACATACACTGACACCCAGTAACACAGACACACACCAACACCAAGTAACACAGACACACACTTACACCAAGTAACAAAGACAAATACTGACACCAAGTAACAAAGACATACAATTACACCAAGTAACAAAGACATAAACTTACAACAAGTAACAAAGACATACACTGATACCAAGTCACAAAGACATACACTGATACCCAGTAACACAGACACACACTGACACCAAGGAACAAAGACATCCAATGACATCAAGTAACACAGACACACACTTACACCCAGTAACAAAGACATACACTGACACCAAGTCACAAAGACATACACTGATACCCAGTAACACAGACACACACTTACACCAAGTAACACAGACATACACTGACACCAAGTAACAAAGACATACACTGATACCCAGTAACACAGACACACATTTACACCAAGTAACAAAGACAGACACTGATACCCAGTAACACAGGCTCACACTTACACCAAGTAACAAAGACATGCACTGACACCAAGTAACAAAGACATACACTGACACCAAGTCACAAAGACACACACTGACACCAAGTAACAAAAACATGCACTGACACCAAGTCACAAAGACATGCACTGATACCCAGTAACACAGACACACACTTACACCAAGTAACACAAACATACACTGGCACCAGGTGACAAAGACATACACTTATACCCAGTAACACAGACACACACGTACACCAAGTAACAAAGACAGATACTGATACCCAGTAACACAGACACACACTTACAACATGTAACAAAGACACACACTGACACCCAGTAACAAAGCATTTACTGACACCCAGTAACACAGACACACACGGACACCAGGTAACAAAGACACACACTTACACCAAGTAACACAGACACACACTGACACCCAGTAACACAGACACACAATTACAACAAGTAACAAAGACATATACTGACACCAAGTAACAATGACATACAATTACAAAAAGTAACAAAGACATACACTGACACCAAGTAACAAAGACATACACTGATACCCAGTTACAGAGACACACACTTACACCAAGTAACAAAGACATACACTGATACCAAGTCACAAAGACATACACTGATACCAGTAACACAGACACACACTAACACCAAGGAACAAAGACATCCACTGAAATCAAGTAACACAGACACACACTTACACCCAGTAACAAAGACATACACTGACACCAAGTAACAAAGACATACACTGATAACCAGTAACACAGACACACACTGACACCCAGTAACAAAGACATACACTGACACCAAGTCACAATGACATACACTGATACCCAGTAACACAGACACACACTTACACCAAGTAACACAGACATACACTGACACCAAGTAACAAAGACACATACTGAGACCCAGTAACAAAGACATACACTGATACCAAGTCACAAAGACATACACTGATACCCAGTAACACAGACACACACTGACACCAAGGAACAAAGACATCCACTGACATCAAGTAACACAGACACACACTTACACCCAGTAACAAAGACATACACTGACACCAAGTCACAAAGACATACACTGATACCCAGTAACACAGACACACACTTACACCAAGTAACACAGACATACACTGACACCAAGTAACAAAGACATACACTGATACCCAGTAACACAGACACACATTTACACCAAGTAACAAAGACAGACACTGATACCCAGTAACACAGGCTCACACTTACACCAAGTAACAAAGACATGCACTGACACCAAGTAACAAAGACATACACTGACACCCAGTATCACAGACACACACGGACACCAAGTAACAAAGACACACACTTACACCAAGTAACACAGACAAACACTGACACCAAGTAACAAAGACGGACAATTACACCAAGTAACAAAGACATACACTTACAACAAGGATTTTGACATACACTGACACCAAGTAACAAAGACATACACTGATACCCAGTAACAAAGACACACATTTACACCTAGTAACAAAGACATCCACTGACACTAAGTCACAAAGACACACACTGACACCCAGTAACAAAGACATACACTGACACCAAGTCACAAAGACATACACTGAAACACAGTTACACAGTCACACACTTACACCAAGTATCAAAGGCATACACAGACACCAAGTAACAAAGACATACACTGATACCCAGTAACACAGACACACACTTACACCAAGTAACAAAGACATACACTGACACCCAGTAACAAAGACATACACTGACACCCAGTGACACAGAGAACCACTGATACACAGTAACAAAGACAGACACTGACACCAAGTAACACAGACACACATTGACACCCAGTAACAAAGACATACACTGACACCAAGTAACACAGACATACATTGATACCAAGTCACAAAGACATACACTGATACCCAGTAACAGAGACACACACTGACACCATGTAACAAAGACATACACTGACACCAAGTAACAAAGGCATACACTAACGCCAAGTAACAAAGACACACACTTACACCAAGTAACACAGACAAACACTGACACCAAGTAACAAAACAGACAAATACACCAAGTAACAAAGACATACACTGACACCAAGTCACAAAGACACACACTGACACCCAGTAACAAAGACATACACTGACACCAAGTCACAAAGACAAACATTGATACAAAGTAACACAGACACACACTTACACCACGTCACAAAGACATACACTGACACCAAGTAACAAAGACATGCACTTACACTAAGTAACAGAGACACACACTGACACCAAGAAACAAAGATATCCAATTACACCAAGTAACAAAGACACACACTTACACCAAGTAACAAAGACATACACTGTTACCCAGTAACACAGACACACACATACACCAGAAACAAAGACATACACTGATACCCAGTAACACAGACACGCACTGGGCGGCACATTGGCACAGTGGTTAGCACCCTCACTGCTCCTAGGACCCGGGCTCGATTCTGGGTACTGCCTGTGCGGAGTTTGCAAGTTCTCCCTGTGTCTGCGTGAGATTCCTCCGGGTGCTCCGGTTTCCTCCCACATGCCAAAGACTTGCACGTTGATAGGTTAATTGGCCATTATAAATTGACCCTAGTATAAGTAGGTGGTAGGGAAATAGATAGGGACAGGTGTGGATGTGATAGGAATACGGGATTAGTGTAGGATTAGTATAAATGGCTGGTTGATGGTCGGCACAGACTCGGTTGGCCGAAGGGCCTGTTTCTGTGCTGTATCACTAAACTAAATACTGACACCCAGTAACACAAACAAACACACACTGACACCAAGTAACATAGAGAAACACTGATACACAGTAACAAAGACATACACTGACACACAGACACACACTGTCACCAAGTAGCAAAGACATACACTGACACCAAGTAACAAAGACATACAATGACACCAAGTCACAAAGACACATACTGAGACCCAGTAACAAAGACATACACTGACACCAAGTCACAAAGACATACACTGATACCCAGTAACACAGACACACACTTACACCAAGTAACACAGACATACACTGGCACCAAGTAACAATGACATACACTGATACCCAGTAACAAAGACACACACTTACACCAAGTAACAAAGACATACACTGACACCAAGTCACAAAGACATACACTGATGCACAGTAACACAGTCACACACTTACACCAAGTAACAAAGACAGACACTGATACCCAGTAACACAGACACACACTTACACCAAGTAACAAAGACATGCACTGACACACAGTAACAAAGGCATACACTTACACCAAGTAACAAAGACACATACTTACACCAAGTAACACAGACAAACACTGACACAAAGTAACAAAGACAGACAAATACACCAAGTAACAAAGACATACACTTACACCAATTATTTTGACATACACTGACACCAAGTAACAAAGACATACATTGATACCCAGTAACACAGACACACACTTAGACCAAGTAACAAAGACATACACTGACACCAAGTCACAAAGACACACACTGACAACAAGTAACAAAGACATGCACTGACACCAAGTCACAAAGACATACACTGATACCCAGTAACACAGACACACACTTACACCAAGTAACACAGACATACACTGGCACCAGGTAACAAAGAGATACACTGATACCCAGTAACACAGACACGCACGTACACCAAGTAACAAAGACAGATACTGATACCCAGTAACACAGACACACACTTACAACATGTAACAAAGACATACACTGACACCCAGTAACAAAGACATATACTGACACCCAGTAACACAGACACACACGGACACCAGGTAATAAAGACACACACTTACACCAAGTAACACAGACACAC
This sequence comes from Heterodontus francisci, assembly GCF_036365525.1. Lineage (NCBI taxonomy): Eukaryota > Metazoa > Chordata > Chondrichthyes > Heterodontiformes > Heterodontidae > Heterodontus > Heterodontus francisci. Next base: position 1,820,134 of record NW_027141550.1, read on the forward strand.
ACTGACACCCAGTAACGCAGACACACACTTACACCAAGTAACAAAGACAAATACTGACACCAAGTAACAAAGACATACAATTACACCAAGTAACAAAGACATACACTGACACCAAGTAACAAAGACATACACTGATACCCAGTAACACAGACACACACTTACACCAAGTAACAAAGACATACACTGATACCAAGTCACAAAGACATACACTGATACCCAGTAACACAGACACACACTGACACCAAGGAACAAAGACATCCACTGACATCAAGTAACACAGACACACACTTACACCCAGTAATATAGACATACACTGACACCAAGTCACAAAGACACACACTGACACCAAGTAACAAAGACATGCACTGACACCAAGTCACAAAGACATGCACTGATACCCAGTAACACAGACACACACTTACACCAAGTAACACAGACATACACTGGCACCAGGTAACAAAGACATACACTGACACCAAGTAACACAGACACACACTGAAACCCAGTAACAAAGACATGCACTGACACCAAGTCACAAAGACATGCACTGATACCCAGTAACAAAGACACACACTTACACCAAGTAACACAGACATGCACTGGCACCAGGTAACAAAGACATACACTGATACCCAGTAACACAGACACACACGTACACCAAGTAACAAAGACAGATACTGATACCCAGTAACACAGACACACACTTACAACATGTAACAAAGACACACACTGACACTCAGTAACAAAGCATTTACTGACACCCAGTAACACAGACACACACGGACACCAGGTAACAAAGACACACACTTACACCAAGTAACACAGACACACACTGACACCCAGTAACACAGACACACACTTACACCAAGTAACAAATACATATACTGACACCAAGTAACAAAGACATACACTGATACCCAGTTACACAGACACACACTTACACCAAGTAACAAAGACATACACTGATACCAAGTCACAAAGACATACACTGATACCAGTAACACAGACACACACTGACACCCAGTAACAAAGACATACACTGACACCAAGTCACAAAGACATACACTGATACCCAGTAACACAGACACACACTTACACCAAGTAACACAGACATACACTGACACCAAGTAACAAAGACACATACTGAGACCCAGTAACAAAGACATACACTGATACCAAGTAACAAAGACAGACACTGACCCCAAGTAACAAAGACAGACAATTACACCAAGTATCAAAGACATACACTTACACCAAGTATTTTGACATACACTTACACCAAGTAACAAAGACATACACTGACACCAAGTAACAAAGACATACACTTACACAATTAACAAAGACACACACTGACCCCCAGTAACACAGACACACACTGACCCCCAGTAACACAGACATACACTGATACCCAGTAACACAGACACACACTTATATCAAGTAACAAAGACATACACTGACACCAAGTAACAAAGACAGACACTGATACCCAGTAACACAGACACACACTTACACTAAGTAAGAAAGACATACACTGACACCCAGTTATAAACACACACTGACCCCCAGTAACACAGACACACACTGTCCCCCCAGTAACACAGACATACACTGATACGCAGTAACACAGACACACACTTACACCAAGTAACAAAGACATACACTGACGCCAAGTCACAAAGACACACACTGACACCCAGTAACAAAGACATACACTGACACCAAGTCACAAAGACTTACACTGATACACAGTAACACAGACACACACTTACACCAAGTAACACAGACATACACTGACACCAAGTAACAAAGACATACACTGATACCCAGTAACACAGACACACACTTACACCAAGTAACCAAGACATACACTGACACCCAGTAACAACGACATACACTGACACCCAGTAACACAGACACACACGGACACCAAGTAACAAAGACACACACTTACACCAAGTGACACAGACAGACACTGACACCCAGTAACACAGACACACACTTACACCAAATAAAACAGACATACACTGACACCAAGTAACAAAGACATACACTGATACCCAGTAACACAGGCACACACTTACACCAAGTAACACAGACATACACTGACACCAAGTAACAAAGACATACACTTACATCAAGTAACAAAGACACACACTTACACCAAGTAACACAGACATACACTGACACCAAGTAACAAAGAAATACACTGACACACAGCAACAAAGACATACATTGACACCCAGTAACACAGACACACCCGGACACCAAGTAACAAAGACACACACTTACACCAAATAACACAGACATGCACTGACACCAAGTAACAAAGACATACACTGATACTCAGTAACATAGGCACTCTCTTACACCAAGGAACACAGACATACACTGACACCAAGTAACAAAGACATACACTGACACCAAGTAACAATGACATACACTTTCACCAAGTAACAACGACACACACTTACACCAAGCAACACAGACATACACTTACACCAATTAACAAAGACATACACTGATTCCCAGTAACACAGACACATACTGGCACCCAGTTAAAAACACACACTGACCCCCAGTAACGCAGACACACACTGACCCCCAGTAACACAGACATACACTGATACCCAGTAACACAGGCACACAATTACACCAAGTATCTAAGACATACACTGACACCAAGTAACAAAGACATACACTGATACTCAGTAACACAGACGCACACTTACACCAAGTAACAAAGACAGACACTGATACCCAGTAACACAGACACAGACTTACAGCAAGTGACAAAGACATACACTTACACCAAGTAACACAGAAATACACTTACACCAAGTATTTTGACATACACTTACACCAAGTAACAAAGACATACAGTGACACCCAGTAACAAAGACATCCACTGACACCAAGTCACAAACATATACAATGACACCAAGTAACAAAGACATACACTTACACCAAGTAACAAAGGCATACACTGACACCCAGGAACACCGGCACACACTGACACCAAGTAACAAAGACACACAATTACACCAAGTAACAAAGACATACACTGACACCAAGTAACAAAGACACACACTTACATCCAGTAAACAAGACATACACTGACACCAAGTCACAAAGACATACACTGATACAAAGACACAAATACATACACTGATGCCCAGTAACAAAGAGACACACATACACCAAGTAACATAGACATACACTGACACCAAGTAACAAAGACAGACAATTACACCAAGTAACAAAGACATACACTTACACCAAGTGTTTTGACAAACACTGACACCAAGTAACAAAGACATACACTGATACCCAGTAACACAGACACACACTGACACCCAGTAACAAAGACATACACTGACACCAAGTAACACAGACACACACTGACACCCAGTAACAAAGGCATACACTGAGACCAACTCACAAAGACATACACTGATACCAAGTCACAAAGACATACACTGATATCCAGTAACACAGACACACACTGACACCAAGTAACAAAGACATACGCTTACACCAATTATTTTGACATGCACTGACACCAAGTAACAAAGACAGACACTGATACCCAGTAACACAGACACACACTTACACCAAGTAACAAAGACATACACTGACACCAAGTCACAAAGACACACACTGATACCCAGTAACAAAGACATACACTGACACCAAGTCACAAAGACGTACACTGATTCACAGTAACACAGACACACACTTACACCAAGTAACACAGACATACACTGACACCAAGTAACAAAGACATACACTGATACCCAGTAACACAGACACACACTTACACCAAGTAACAAAGACATACACTGACACCAAGTAACAAAGACAGACAATTACACCAAGTATCAAAGACATACATATACACCAAGTATTTTGACATACACTTACACCAAGTAACAAAGACATACACTGACACCAAGTAACAAAGACATACACTGACACCAAGTAACACAGACACACACGGACACCAAGTAACAAAGACACACACTTACACCAAATAACAAGGACAGACACTGATACCCAGTAACACAGACACACACTTACACCAAGTAACAAAGACATACACTGACACCAAGTAACAAAGACAGACAATTACACCAAGTATCAAAGACATACACTTACACCAAGTATTTTGACATACACTTACACCAAGTAACAAAGACATACACTGACACCAAGTAACAAAGACATACACTGACACCAAGTATTTTGACATACACTTACACCAAGTAACAAAGACAGACAATTACACCAAGTATCAAAGACATACACTTACACCAAGTATTTTGACATACACTTACACCAAGTAACAAAGACATACACTTACACCAATTAACAAAGACACACACTTACACCAAGTAACACAGACATACACTGACACCAAGTAACAAAGACATACACTGACACCAAATAACAAAGACATACACTGACACCAAGTAACAAAGACATACACTTACACCAAGTAACAAAGACAGACAATTACACCAAGTATCAAAGACATACACTTTCACCAAGTATTTTGACATACAATTACACCAAGTAACAAAGACATACACTGACACCAAGTAACAAAGACATACACTTACACCAATTAACAAAGACACACACTTACACCAAGTAACACAGACATACACTGACACCCAGTAACAAAGACATACACTGACACCAAATAACAAAGACATACACTGACACCAAGTAACAAAGACATACACTGATACCCAGTAACACAGGCACACACTTACACCAAGTAACACAGACATACACTGACACCAAGTAACAAAGACATACACTTACATCAAGTAACAAAGACACACACTTACACCAAGTAACACAGACATACACTGACACCAAGTAACAAAGACATACACTGACACACAGTAACAAAGACATACACTGACACCCAGTAACACAGACACACACGGACACCAAGTAACAAAGACACACACTTACACCAACTAACACAGACACACACTGACACCCAGTAACACAAACTAACACACTGACAACAAGTGACGCAGACAGACACTGACACCCAGTAAAAAAGACATACACTGACACAAAGTAACACAGACACACACTTACACCAAGTAACACAAACACGCACTTATACCAAGTAACAAAGACATACACTGACACCAAGTAACAAAGACACGCACTGACACCAAGTAACACAGACATACACTGACAGCAAGTAACAAAGACATACACTGACACCAAGTAACACAGACACACACTTACACCAAGTAACACAAACACACACTTACACCAAGTAAAAAAGACATACACTGAGACCAAGTCACAAAGACACACACTTACACCAGGTAACACAGACATACACTGACACCAAGTAACAAAGACATACACTGACACCAAATAACAAAGACATACACTGACACCAAGTAACAAAGACATACACTTACACCAAGTAACAAAGACAGACAATTACACCAAGTAACAAAGACATACACTGATACCCAGTAACACAGACACACGCTTACACCAAGTAACAAAGACAGACACTGATACCCAGTAACACAGACACACACTTACACCAAGTCACAGAGACATACACTGACACCCAGTAACAAAGTCATACACTGACAACCAGTAACACAGACACACACCGACACCAAGAAACAAAGACACACACTTACACCAAGTAACACAGACACACACTGACACCCAGTAACACAGACACATACTTACACCAAGTAACACAGACACACACGGACACCAAGTAACAAAGACATACACTGATACCCTGTAACTCAGGCACACACTTACACCAAGTAACACAGACATATACTGAAACCAAGTAACAAAGACAGACAATTACACCAAGTAACAAAGAAATACACTTACACCAAGTATTTTGACAAACACTGACACCAAGTAATAAAGACATACACTGATACCCAGTAACACAGACACACACTGACTCCCAGTAACAAAGACATACACTGACACCAAGTAACACAGACACACACTGATACCCAGTAACAAAGACATACAGTGACACCAAGTCACAAAGACATACAATGATACATAGTAACACAGACACACAATTACACCGAGTAACACAGACATAAACTGACACAAAGTAACAAAGACATACACTGATACCCAGTAACACAGACACACACTTACACCAAGTAACAAAGACAGACACTGATACCAGGTAACACAGACACACACTTACACCAAGTAACAAAGACATACACTGGCACCCAGTAACAAAGACATACACTGACACCCAGTAACACAGACACACCCGGACACCAAGTAACAAAGACACACACTTACACCAAATAACACAGACATACACTGACACCAAGTAACAAAGACACACACTGATACTCAGTAACATAGGCACACTCTTACACCAAGGAACACAGACATACAATGACACCAAGTAACAAAGACATACACTGACACCAAGTAACAAAGACATACACTTTCACCAAGTAACAACGACACACACTTACACCAAGCAACACAGACATACACTGACATCAAGTAACAAAGACATACACTGACACCCAGGAACAAAGACATACACTGACACCCAGTAACACAGACACACACGGACACCAAGTAACAAAGACACACACTTGCTCCAAGTAACACAGACACACACTGACACCCAGTAACAAAGACATACACTGGCACCAAGTAACACAGACACACACTTAAACCAAGTAACACAAACACGCACTTCTACCAAGTAACAAAGACATACACTGACACCAAGAAACAAAGACACTCACTTACACCAAGTAACACAGACTTAGACTGACACCAAGTAACAAAGACATACACTTACACCAAGTAGCACAGACATACACTGACACCAAGTAACAAAGACATACACTGACACCAAGTAACAAAGACATACACTTACACCTAGTAACAAAGACATACACTGACACCCAGTAACAAAGACATATAATGACACCAAGTCACAAACACATACACTGACACCAAGTAACTAAGACATACACTTACACCAAGTAACAAAGACATACACTGATACCCAGTAACACAGACACACACTGACACCCAGTTAAAAACACACACTGACCCCCCCTAACGCAGACACACACTGACCCCCAGTAACACAGACATACACTGATACCCAGTAACACAGACACACAATTACACCAAGTATCAAAGACATACACTGACACCAAGTAACAAAGACATACACTGATACACAGTAACACAGCCGCACACTTACACCAAGTAACAAAGACAGACACTGATACCCAGTAACACAGACACAGAATTACACCAAGTAACAAAGTCATACACTTACACCAAGTAACACAGAAATACACTTACACCAAGTATTTTGACATACACTTACACCAAGTAACAAAGACATACAGTGACACCCAGTAACAAAGACATCCACTGACACCAAGTCACAAACACATACAATGATTCCAAGTAACAAAGACATACATTTACACCAAGTAACAAAGGCATACACTGACACCCAGGAACACCGGCACACACTGACACCAAGTAACAAAGACACACAATTACACCAAGTAACAAAGACATACACTGAGACGAAGTAACAAAGACAACAACTTACACCAAGTAACAAAGACATACACTGACACCAAGTAACACAGACACAAACTGACACCCAGTAAACAAGACACACACTGACACCAAGTCACAAAGACATACACTGATACAAAGTCACAAATACATACACTGATGCCCAGTAACAAAGACACACACATACACCATGTAACACAGACATACACTGACACCAAGTAACAAAGACAGACAATTACACCAAGTAACAAAGACATACACTTACACCAATTATATTGAAATACACTGACAACAAGTAACAAAGACATACACTGATACCCAGTAACAAAGACACTCACTTACACCAAGTAACACAGACTTAGACTGACACCAAGTAACAAAGACATGCACTTACACCAAGTAGCACAGACATACACTGACACCAAGTAACAAAGACATACACTGACACCAAGTAACAAATACATACACTTACACCTAGTAACAAAGACAGACAATTACACCAAGTAACAAAGACATACACTTACACCAAGTATTTTGACTTACACTTACACCAAGTAACAAAGACATACACTGACACCCAGTAACAAAGACATATAATGACACCAAGTCACAAACACATACACTGACACCAAGTAACTAAGACATACACTTACACCAAGTAACAAAGACATACACTGATACCCAGTAACACAGACACACACTGACACCCAGTTAAAAATACACACTGACCCCCCCTAACGCAGACACACACTGACCCCCAGTAACACAGACATACACTGATACCCAGTAACACAGACACACAATTACACCAAGTATCAAAGACATACACTGACACCAAGTAACAAAGACATACACTGATACACAGTAACACAGCTGCACACTTACACCAAGTAACAAAGACAGACACTGATACCCAGTAACACAGACACAGAATTACACCAAGTAACAAAGTCATACACTTACACCAAGTAACACAGAAATACACTTACACCAAGTATTTTGACATACACTTACACCAAGTAACAAAGACATACAGTGACACCCAGTAACAAAGACATCCACTGACACCAAGTCACAAACACATACAATGATTCCAAGTAACAAAGACATACATTTACACCAAGTAACAAAGGCATACACTGACACCCAGGAACACCGGCACACACTGACACCAAGTAACAAAGACACACAATTACACCAAGTAACAAAGACATACACTGAGACGAAGTAACAAAGACAACAACTTACACCAAGTAACAAAGACATACACTGACACCAAGTAACACAGACACAAACTGACACCCAGTAAACAAGACACACACTGACACCAAGTCACAAAGACATACACTGATACAAAGTCACAAATACATACACTGATGCCCAGTAACAAAGACACACACATACACCATGTAACACAGACATACACTGACACCAAGTAACAAAGACAGACAATTACACCAAGTAACAAAGACATACACTTACACCAATTATATTGAAATACACTGACAACAAGTAACAAAGACATACACTGATACCCAGTAACAAAGACACTCACTTACACCAAGTAACACAGACTTAGACTGACACCAAGTAACAAAGACATGCACTTACACCAAGTAGCACAGACATACACTGACACCAAGTAACAAAGACATACACTGACACCAAGTAACAAAGACATACACTTACACCTAGTAACAAAGACAGACAATTACACCAAGTAACAAAGACATACACTTACACCAAGTATTTTGACTTACACTTACACCAAGTAACAAAGACATACACTGACACCCAGTAACAAAGACATATAATGACACCAAGTCACAAACACATACACTGACACCAAGTAACAAAGACATACACTGACACCAAGTAACAAAGACATACACTGATACCCAGTAAAACAGACACACACTGACACCCAGTTAAAAACACACACTGACCCCCATTAACGCAGACACACAATGACCCCCAGTAACACAGACATACACTGATACCCAGTAACACAGACACACAATTACACCAAGTATCAAAGACATACACTGACACCAAGTAACAAAGACATACACTGATACACAGTAACACAGACGCATACTTACACCAAGTAACAAAGACAGACACTGATACCCAGTAACACAGACACAGACTTACACCAAGTAACAAAGACATACACTGACCCCAAGTAACACAGAAATACACTTACACCAAGTATTTTGACATACACTTACACCAAGTAACAAAGACATACAGTAACACCCAGTAACAAAGACATCCACTGACACCAAGTCACAAACACATACAATGATTCCAAGTAACAAAGACATACACTTACACCAAGTAACAAAGGCATACACTGACACCCAGGAACACCGGCACACACTGACACCAAGTAACAAAGACACACAATTACACCAAGTAACAAAGACATACACTGAGACGAAGTAACAAAGACAACAACTTACACCAAGTAACAAAGACATACACTGACACCAAGTAACACAGACACAAACTGACACCCAGTAAACAAGACACACACTGACACCAAGTCACAAAGACATACACTGATACAAAGTCACAAATACATACACTGATGCCCAGTAACAAAGACACTCACATACACCATGTAACACAGACATACACTGACACCAAGTAACAAAGACAGACAATTACACCAAGTAACAAAGACATACACTTACACCAATTATATTGAAATACACTGACAACAAGTAACAAAGACATACACTGATACACAGTAACACAGAGACACACTTACACCAAGTAACAAAGACATACACTGACACCAAGTCACAAAGACACACACTGATACCCAGTAACAAAGACATACACTGACACCAAGTCACAAAGACATACACTGATACACAGTAACACAGACACACGGATACACCAAATAACACAGACATACACTGACACCAAGTAACAAAGACATACACTGATACTCAGTAACACAGGCACACTCTTACACCAAGGAACACAGACATACACTGACACCAAGTAACAAAGACATACACTGACACCAAGTAACAAAGACATACACTTACACCAAGTAACAAAGACACACACTTACACCAAGCAACACAGACATACACTGACACCAAGTAACAAAGACATACACTGACACCCAGGAACAAAGACATACACTGACACCCAGTAACACAGACATACACGGACACCAAGTAACAAAGACACACACTTGCACCAAGTAACACAGACACACACTGACACCCAGTAACAAAGACATACACTGGCACCAAGTAACACAGACACACACTTAAACCAAGTAACACAAACACGCACTTATACCAAGTAACAAAGACATACACTGACACCAAGTAACAAAGACATACACTTACACTTAGTAACAATGACAGACAATTACACCAAGTAACAAAGACATACACTTCCACCAAGTATTTTGACATACACTAACACCAAGTAACAAAGACATACACTGACACCCAGTAACAAAGACATATAATGACACCAAGTCACAAACACATACACTGACACCAAGTAACAAAGACATACACTTACACCAAGTAACAAAGACATACACTGATACCCAGTAACACAGACACACACTGACACCCAGTTAAAAACACCCACTGACCCCCAGTAACGCAGACACACACTGACCCCCAGTAACACAGACATACACTGATACCCAGTAACACAGACACACAATTACACCAAGTAACAAAGACAGACACTGATACCCAGTAACACAGACGCACACTTACACCAAGTAACAAAGACAGACACTGATACCCAGTAACACAGACACAGACTTACACCAAGTAACAAAGACATACACTTACACCAAGTAACACAGAAATACACTTACACCAAGTATTTTGACATACACTTACACCAAGTAACAAAGACATACAGTGACACCCAGTAACAAAGACATCCACTGACACCAAGTCACAAACACATACAATGATTCCAAGTAACAAAGACATACACTTACACCAAGTAACAAAGGCATACACTGACACCCAGGAACACCGGCACACACTGACACCAAGTAACAAAGACACACAATTACACCAAGTAACAAAGACATACACTGAGACGAAGTAACAAAGACACACACTTACACCAAGTAACAAAGACATACACTGACACCCAGTAACACAGACACAAACTGACACCCAGTAAACAAGACATACACTGATACCAAGTCACAAAGACATACACTGATACAAAGTCACAAATAGATACACTGATGCCCAGTAACAAAGACACACACATACACCAAGTAACACAGACATACACTGACACCAACTAACAAAGACAGAGAATTACACCAAGTAACAAAGACATACACTTACACCAATTATATTGAAATACACTGACACCAAGTAACAAAGACATACACTGATACACAGTAACGCAGACAAACACTTACACCCAGTAGCAAAGACATACACTTACACCAATTATTTTGACATACACTGACACCAAGTAACAAAGACATACACTAACACCAAGTCACAAAGACACACACTGATACCCAGTAACAAAGACATACACTGACATCAAGTCACAAAGACATACACTGATACACAGTAACACAGACACACACTTAGAACAAGTAACACAGACATACACTGACACCAAGTAACAAAGACATACACTGATACCCAGTAACACAGACACACACTTACACCAAGTAACAAGGACAGACACTGATACCCAGTAACACAGACACACACTTACACCAAGTAACAAAGACATACTCTGACACCCAGTAACAAAGACATACACTGACACCCAGTCACACAGACACACACGGACACCAAGTAACAAAGACACACACGTACACCAAATAACACAGACATACAGTGACACCAAGTAACAAAGACATACACTGATACTCAGTAACACAGGCACACTCTTACACCAAGGAACACAGACATACACTGACACCAAGTAACAAAGACATGCACTTACACCAAGTAACAAAGACACACACTTACACCAAGCAACACAGACATACACTGACACCAAGTAACAAAGACATACACTGACACCCAGGAACAAAGACATACGCTGACACCCAGTAACACAGACACACACGGACACCAAGTAACAAAGGCACACACTTGCACCAAGTAACACAGACACACACTGACACCCAGTAACAAAGACATACACTGGCACCAAGTAACACAGACACACACTTAAACCAAGTAACACAAACACGCACTTATACCAAGTAACAAAGACATGCACTGACACCAAGTAACAAAGACACACACTTACACCAAGTAACACAGACTTAGACTGACACCAAGTAACAAAGAAATACAATTAAACCAAGTAGCACAGACATACACTGACACCAAGTAACAAAGACATACACTGACACCAAGTAACAAAGACATACACTTACACTTAGTAACAAAGACAGACAATTACACCAAGTAACAAAGACATACACTTACACCAAGTATTTTGACATACACTAACACCAAGTAACAAAGACATACACTGACACCCAGTAACAAAGACATATAATGACACCAAGTCACAAACACATACACTGACACCAAGTAACAAAGACATACACTTACACCAAGTAACAAAGACATACACTGATACCCAGTAACACAGACACACACTGACACCCAGTTAGAAACACACACTGACCCCCAGTAACACAGACACACACTTACAACAAGTAACAAAGACATACTCTGACACCCAGTAACAAAGACATACACTGACACCCAGTAACACAGACACACACGGACACCAAGTAACAAAGACACACACTTACACCAAATAACACAGACATACACTCACACCAAGTAACAAAGACATACACTGATACTCAGTAACACAGGCACACTCTTACACCAAGGAACACAGACATACACCCGGACACCAAGTAACAAAGACATACACTGACACCAAGTAACAAAGACATACACTTACACCAAGTAACAAAGACACACACTTACACCAAGCAACACAGACATACACTGACACCAAGTAACAAAGACATTCACTGACACCCAGGAACAAAGACATACACTGACACCCAGTAACACAGTCACACACGGACACCAAGTAACAAAGGCACACACTTGCACCAAGTAACACAGACACACACTGACACACAGTAACAAAGACATACACTGGCACCAAGTAACACAGACACACACTTAAACCAAGTAACACAAACACGCACTTATGCCAAGTAACAAAGACATACACTGACACCAAGTAACAAAGACACACACTTACACCAAGTAACACAGACTTAGACTGACACCAAGTAACAAAGAAATACAATTAAACCAAGTAGCACAGACATACACTGACACCAAGTAACAAAGACATACACTGACACCAAGTAACAAAGACATACACTTACACTTAGTAACAAAGACAGACAATTGCACCAAGTAACAAAGACATACACTTACACCAAGTATTTTGACATACACTTACACCAAGTAACAAAGACATACACTGACACCCAGTAACAAAGACATATAATGACACCAAGTCACAAACACATACACTGACACCAAGGAACAAAGACATACACTTACACCAAGTAACAAAGACATACACTGATACCCAGTAACACAGACACTCACTGACACCCAGTTAAAAACACACACTGACCCCCAGTAACGCAGACACACACTGACGCCCAGTAACACAGACATACACTGATACCCAGGAACACAGACGCACACTTACACCAAGTAACAAAGACAGACACTGATACCCAGTAACACAGACACAGACTTACACCAAGTAACAAAGACATACACTTACACCAAGTAACACAGAAATACACTTACACCAAGTATTTTGACATACACTTACAACAAGTAACAAAGACATACAGTGACACCCAGCAACAAAGACATCCACTGACACCAAGTCACAAACACATACAATGATTCCAAGTAACAAAGGCATACACTGACACCCAGGAACACCGGCACACACTGACACCAAGTAACAAAGACACACAATTACACCAAGTAACAAAGACATACACTGACACGAGGTAACAAAGACACACACTTACACCAAGTAACAAAGACATACACTGACACCAAGTAACACAGACACAAACTGACACCCAGTAAAAAAGACATACACTGACACCAAGTCACAAAGACATACACTGACACCAAGTAACAAAGACAGACAATTACACCAAGTAACAAAGACATACACTTACACCAAGTATATTGAAATACACTGACACCAAGTAACAAAGACATACACTGATACCCAGTAACGCAGACAAACACTTACACCCAGTAAAAAAGACACACACTGACACCAAGTCACAAAGACATACACTGATGCCCAGTAACACAGACACACACTGACACCAAGTAACAAAGACATACACTGACACCAAGTAACAAAGACAGACAATTACACAAAGTAACAAAGACATACACTTACACCAAGTATTTTGACAAACACTGACACCAAGTAACAAAGACATACACTGATACCCAGTAACACAGACACACACTGACACCCAGTAACAAAGACATACACTGACACCAAGTAACACAGACACACACTGACACCCAGTAACAAAGACATACACTGAGACCAAGTCACAAAGACGTACACTGATACCAAGTCACAAAGACATACACTGATACCCAGTAACACAGCCACAGACTGACACCAAGTAACAAAGACATACACTTACACCAATTATTTTGACATACACTGACACCAAGTAACAAAGACAGACACTGATACCCAGTAACACAGACACACACTTACACCAAGTAACAAAGAAATACACTGACACCAAGTCACAAAGACATACACTGATACCCAGTAACAAAGACAGACACTGACACCAAGTCACAAAGACATACACTTACGCCAAGTAACACAGACATACACTGACACCAAGTAACAAAGACATACACTGATACCCAGTAACACAGACACACACTTACACCAAGTAACAAAGACAGACACTGATATCCAGTAACACAGACACACACTTACACCAAGTAACAAAAATATACTCTGACACCCAGTAACAAAGACATACACTGACACCCAGTAACACAGACACACACGGACACCAAGTAACAAAGACACACACTTACACCAAATAACACAGACATACACTGACACCAAGTAACAAAGACATACACTGATACTCAGTAACACAGGCACACTCTTACACCAAGGAACACAGACATACACTGACACCAAGTAACAAAGACATACACTGACACCAAGTAACAAAGACATACACTTACACCAAGTAACAAAGACACGCACTTACACCAAGCAACACAGACATACACTGACACCAAGTAACAAAGACATACACTGACACCCAGGAACAAAGACATACACTGACACCCAGTAACACAGACACACACGGACACCATGTAACAAAGACACACACTTGCACCAAGTAACACAGACACACAATGACACCCAGTAACAAAGACATACACTGGCACCAAGTAACACAGAAACTCACTTAAACCAACTAACACAAACACGCACTTATACCAAGTAACAAAGACATACACTGACACCAAGTAACAAAGACACACACTTACACCAAGTAACACAGACTTAGACTGACACCAAGTAACAAAGACATACACTTACACCAAGTAGCACAGACATACACTGACACCAAGTAACAAAGACATACACTGACACCAAGTAACAAAGACGTACACTTACACCGAGTAACAAAGACAGACAATCACACCAAGTAACAAAGACATACACTTACACCAAGTATTTTGACATACACTTACACCAAGTAACAAAGACATACACTGACACCCAGTAACAAAGACATATAATGACACCAAGTCACAAACACATACACTGACACCAAGTAACAAAGACATACACTTACACCAAGTAACAAAGACATACACTGATACCCAGTAACACAGACAGACACTGACACCAGTTAAAAACACACACTGACCCCCAGTAACGCAGACACACACTGACCCCCAGTAACACAGACATACACTGATACCCAGTAACACAGACACACAATTACACCAAGTATCAAAGACATACACTGACACCAAGTAACAAAGACATACACTGATACACAGTAACACAGCTGCACACTTACACCAAGTAACAAAGACAGACACTGATACCCAGTAACAAAGACACAGACTTACACCAAGTAACGAAGACATACACTTACAAGACGTATTTTGACATACACTTACACCAAGTAACAAAGACATACAGTGACACCCAGTAACAAAGACAGCCACTGACACCAAGTCACAAACACATACAATGACACCAAGTAACAAAGACATACACTTCCACCAAGTAACAAAGGCATACACTGACACCCAGGAACACAGGCACACACTGACACCAAGTAACAAAGACACACAATTACACCAAGTAACAAAGACATACACTGACACGAAGTAACAAAGACACACACTTACACCAAGTAACAGAGACATACACTGACACCAAGTAATACAGACACAAACTGACTCCCAGTAAAATAGACATACACTGACACCAAGTCACAAAGACATACACTGATACAAAGTCACAAATACATACACTGATGCCCAGTAACAAAGACACACACTTACACCAAGTAACACAGACATACACTGACACCAAGTAACAAAGACAGACAATTACACCAAGTAACAAAGACATACACTTACACCAAGTATATTGAAATACACTGACACCAAGTAACAAAGACATACACTGATACCCAGTAACGCAGACACACACTTACACCCAGTAAAAAAGACATACACTGACACCAAGTCACAAAGACATACACTGATACCAAGTCACAGAGACATACACTGATGCCCAGTTACACAGACACACACTGACACCAAGGAACAAAGACATACACTGACACCAAGTAACAAAGACATACACTTTCACCAAGCAACAAAGACACACACTTACACCAAGTAACACAGACATACACTGACACCAAGTAACAAAGACATACACTGATACCCAGCAACACAGGCACACACTAGGGTGGTGGCGGGGGGGGGGGGGGTGGTACATTGGCGCAGTGGTTAGCACCGCAGCCTCACAGCTCCAGGGACCCGGGTTCGATTCTGGGTACGGCCTGTGCGGAGTTTGCAAGTTCTCCCTGTGTCTGCGTGGGTTTCCTCCCGATGCTCCGGTTTCCTCCAACATACCAAAGACTTGCAGGTTGATAGGTTAATTGGCCATCATAAATTGCCCCTAGTATAGGTAGGTGGTAGGGAAATATATAGGGATAGGTGGGGATGTGATAGGAATACGGGATTAGTGTAGGATTAGTGTAAATGGGTGGTTGATGGTCGGCACAGACTCGGTGGGCCGAAGGGCCTGTTTAAGTGCTGTATCTCTGAAGTAAACTATATACTGACACCTAGTGTCACAGACACACACTGACACCTAGTACCACAAACAAACACACACTGACACCCAGTAACACAGAGAAACACTGATACATAGTAACAAAGACATACACTGACACCTAGTAACACAGACACACACTGACACCCAGTAAATAAGACATACAATGACACCAAGTCACAAAGACATACACTGATACCATATCACAAAGACATACACTGATGCCCAGGAACAAAGACACACACTTACACCAAGTAACACAGACATACACTGACACCAAGTAACAAAGACATACACTGACACCAAGTAACAAAGACATACACTTTCACCAAGTAACAACGACACACACTTACACCAAGCAACACTGACATACACTGACACCAAGTAACAAAGACATACACTGACACCCAGGAACAAAGACATACACTGACACCCAGTAACACAGACACACACGGACACCAAGTAACAAAGACAAACACTTGCACCAAGTAACACAGACACACACTGACAACCAGTAACAAAGACATACACTGGCACCAAGTAACACAGACACACACTTAAACCAAGTAACACAAACACGCAATTATACCAAGTGACAAAGACATACACTGACACCCAGGAACAAAGACATACACTGACACCCAGTAACACAGACACACACGGACACCAAGTAACAAAGACACACACTTACACCAAGTAACACAGACTTAGACTGACAGCAAGTAACAAAGACATACACTTACACGAAGTAGCACAGACATACACTGACACCAAGTAACAAAGACATACACTGACACCAAGTAACAAAGACATACACTTACACCTAGTAACAAAGACAGACAATTACACCAAGTATCAAAGACATACACTTACACCAAGTATTTTGACATACACTTACACCAAGTAACAAAGACATACACTGACACCCAGTAACAAAGACATGTAATGACACCAAGTCACAAACACATACACTGACACCAAGTAACAAAGACATACACTTACACCAAGTAACAAAGACATACACTGATACCCAGTAACACAGACACACACTGACACCCAGTTAAAAACACAGACTGACCCCCAGTAACGCAGACACACACTGACCCCCAGTAACACAGACATACACTGATACCCAGTAACACAGACACACAATTACACCAAGTATCAAAGACATACACTGACACCAAGTAACAAAGACATACACTGATACCCAGTAACACAGACGCACACTTACACCAAGTAACAAAGACAGACACTGATACCCAGTAACACAGACACAGACTTACAACAAGTAACAAAGACATACACTTACACCAAGTAACACAGAAATACACTTACACCAAGTATTTTGACATACACTTACACCAAGTAACAAAGACATACAGTGACACCCAGTAACAAAGACATCCACTGACACCAAGTCACAAACACATACAATGACACCAAGTAACAAAGACATACACTTACACCAAGTAACAAAGGCATACACTGACACCCAGGAACACCGGCACACACTGACACCAAGTAACAAAGGCACACAATTACACCAAGTAACAAAGACATACACCGAGACGAAGTAACAAAGACACACACTTACACCAAGTAACAAAGACATACACTGACACCAAGTAACACAGACACAAACTGACACCCAGTAAACAAGACATACACTGACACCAAGTCACAAAGACATACACTGACACAAAGTCACAAATACATACACTGATGCCCAGTAACAAAGACACACACATACACCAAGTAACACAGACATACACTGACACCAAGTAACAAAGACAGACAATTACACCAAGTAACAAAGACATACACTTACACCAAGTATATTGAAATACACTGACACCAAGTAACAAAGACATACACTGATACCCAGTAACGCAGACAAACACTTACACCCAGTAAAAAAGACATACACTGACACCAAGTCACAAAGACATACACTGATACCAAGTCACAAAGACATACACTGATGCCCAGTAACACAGACACACACTGACACCAAGTAACAAAGACATACACTGACACCAAGTAACAAAGACAGACAATTACACCAAGTAACAAAGACATACACTTGCACCAAGTATTTTGACAAACACTGACACCAAGTAACAAAGACATACACTGATACCCAGTAACACAGACACACACTGACACCTTGGAACAAAGACATACACTGACACCAAGTAACACAGACACACACTGACACCCAGTAACAAAGACATACACTGAGACCAAGTCACAAAGACATACACTGATACCAAGTCACAAAGACATACACTGATACCCAGTAACACAGCCAAACACTGACACCAAGTAAGAAAGACATACACTTACACCAATTATTTTGACATACACTGACACCAAGTAACAAGGACAGACACTGATACCCAGTAACACAGACACACACTTACACCAAGTAACAAAGACATACACTTACACCAAGTCACAAAGACATACAGTGACACCCAGTAACAAAGACAGCCACTGACACCAAGTCACAAACACATACAATGACACCAAGTAACAAAGACATACACTTACACCAAGTAACAAAGGCTTACACTGACACCCAGGAACACCGGCACACACTGACACCACGTAACAAGGACACTCAATTGCACCGAGTAACAAAGACATACACTGACACGAAGTAACAAAGACACACACTTACACCAAGTAACAAAGACATACACTGATACCAAGTCACAAAGACATACACTGATGCCCAGTAACACAGACACACACTGACACCAAGTAACAAAGACATACACTGACACCAAGTAACAAAGACAGACAATTACACAAAGTAACAAAGACATACACTTACACCAAGTATTTTGACAAACACTGACACCAAGTAACAAAGACACACACTGACACCTAGTAACAAAGACATACACTGACACCAAGTAACACAGACACACACTGACACCCATTAACAAAGACATACACTGAGACCAAGACACAAAGACATACACTGACACCAAGTAACAAAGACATACACTGATACCCAGTAACACAGACACACACTTACACCAAGTAACAAAGACAGACACTGATACCCAGTAACACAGACACACACTTACACCAAGTAACAAATACATACTCTGACACCCAGTAACAAAGACATACACTGACACCCAGTAACACAGACACACACGGACACCAAGTAACAAAGACACACACTTACACCAAATAACACAGACATACACTGACACCAAGTAACAAAGACATACACTGATACTGAGTAACACAGGCACACTCTTACACCAAGGAACACAGACATACACTGACACCAAGTAACAAAGACATACACTGACACCAAGTAACAAAGACATACACTTACACCAAGTAACAAAGACACACACGGACACCAAGTAACAAAGACACACACTTGCATCAAGTAACACAGACACACACTGACACCCAGTAACAAAGACATACACTGGCACCAAGTAACACAGACACACACTTAAACCAAGTAACACAAACACGCACTTATACCAAGTAACAAAGACATACACTGACACCAAGTAACAAAGACACACACTTACACCAAGTAGCACAGACTTAGACTGACACCAAGTAACAAAGACATACACTTACACCAAGTAGCACAGACATACACTGACACCAAGTAACAAAGACATACACTGACACCAAGTAACAAAGACATACACTTACACCTAGTAACAAAGACAGACAATTACACCAAGTAACAAAGACATACACTTACACCAAGTATTTTGACATACACTTACACCAAGTAACAAAGACATACACTGACACCCAGTAACAAAGACATATAATGACACCAAGTCACAAACACATACACTGACAACAAGTAACAAAGACATACACTTACACCAAGTAACAAAGACATACACTGATACCCAGTAACACAGACACACACTGACACCCAGTTGAAAACACACACTGACCCCCAGTTACGCAGGCACACACTTACCCCCAGTAACACAGACATACACTGATACCCAGTAACACAGACACACAATTACACCAAGTAACAAAGACAGACACTGATACCAAGTAACAAAGACATACACTGATACCCAGGAACACAGACGCACACTTACACCAAGTAACAAAGACAGACACTGATACCCAGTAACACAGACACAGACTTACACCAAGTAACAAAGACATACACTTACACCAAGTTACACAGAAATACACTTACACCAAGTATTTTGACATACACTTACACCAAGTAACAAAGACATACAGTGACACCCAGTAACAAAGACAGCCACTGACACCAAGTCACAAACACATACAATGACACCAAGTAACAAAGACATACACTTACACCAAGTAACAAAGGCTGACACTGACACCCAGGAACACCGGCACACACTGACACCACGTAACAAGGACACACAATTACACCGAGTAACAAAGACATACACTGACACGAAGTAACAAAGTCACACACTTACACCAAGTAACAAAACATACACTGATACCAAGTCACAAAGACATACACTGATGCCCAGTAACACAGACACACACTGACACCAAGTAACAAAGACATACACTGACACCAAGTAACAAAGACAGACAATTACACAAAGTAACAAAGACATACACTTACACCAAGTATTTTGACAAACACTGACACCAAGTAACAAAGACATACACTGATACCCAGTAACACAGACACACACTGACACCCAGTAACAAAGACATACACTGACACCAAGTAACACAGACACACACTGACACCCATTAACAAAGACATACACTGAGACCAAGTCACAAAGACATACACTGATACCAAGTCACAAAGACATACACTGATACCCAGTAACACAGCCACAGACTGACACCAAGTAACAAAGACATACACTTACACCAATTATTTTGACATACACTGTCACCAAGTAACAAAGACAGACACTGATACCCAGTAACACAGACACACACTTACACCAAGTAACAAAGACATACACTGACACCAAGTCACAAAGACACACGCTGATACCCAGTAACAAAGACATACACTGACACCAAGTCACAAAGACATACACTTACACCAAGTAACACAGACATACACTGACACCAAGTAACAAAGACATACACTGATACCCAGTAACACAGACACACACTTACACCAAGTAACAAAGACAGACACTGATACCCAGTAACACAGACACACACTTACACCAAGTAACAAAAACATACTCTGACACCCAGTAACAAAGACATACACTGACACCCAGTAACACAGACACACACGGAGACCAAGTAACAAAGACACACACTTACACCAAATAACACAGACATACACTGACATCAAGTAACAAAGACATACACTGATACTCAGTAACACAGGCACACTCTTACACCAAGGAACACAGACATACACTGACACCAAGTAACAAAGACAGACACTGACACCAAGTAAAAAAGACATGCACTTACACCAAGTAACAAAGACACACACTTACACCAAGCAACACAGACATACACTGACACCAAGTAACAAAGACATACACTGACACCCAGGAAGAAAGACATACAAATACACCCAGTAACACAGACACACACGGACACCAAGTAACAAAGACACACACTTGCACCAAGTAACACAGACACACACTGACACCCAGTAACAAAGACATACACTGGCACCAAGTAACACAGACACACACTTAAACCAAGTAACACAAACACGCAATTATAACAAGTAACAAAGACATACACTGTCACCAAGTAACAAAGACACACACTTACACCAAGTAACACAGACTTAGACTGACACCAAGTAACAAAGACATGCACTTACACCAAGTAGCACAGACATACACTGACACCAAGTAACAAAGACATACACTGACACCCAGTAACAAAGACATACACTTACACCGAGTAACAAAGACAGACAATTACACCAAGTAACAAAGACATACACTTACACCAAGTATTTTGACATACACTTACACCAAGTAACAAAGACATACACTGACACCCAGTAACAAAGACATATAATGACACCAAGTCACAAACACATACACTGACACCAAGGAACAAAGACATACACTTACACCAAGTAACAAAGACATACACTGATACCCAGTAACACAGACAGACACTGACACCCAGTTAAAAACACACACTGACCCCCAGTAACGCAGTCACACACGGACCCCCAGTAACACAGACATACACTGATACCCAGTAACACAGACACACAATTACACCAAGTATCAAAGACATACACTGACACCAAGTAACAAAGACATACACTGATACCCAGTTGCACAGACGCACACTTACACCAAGTAACAAAGACAGACACTGATACCCAGTAACACAGACACAGACTTACACCAAGTAACGAAGACATACACTTACAAGAAGTATTTTGACATACACTTACACCAAGTAACAAAGACATACAGTGACACCCAGTAACAAAGACAGCCACTGACACCAAGTAACAAAGACAGACAATTACACCAAGTAACAAAGACATACACTTACACCAAGTATTTTGACATACACTTACACCAAGTAACAAAGACATACACTGACACCCAGTAACAAAGACATATAATGACACCAAGTCACAAACACATACACTGACAACAAGTAACAAAGACATACACTTACACCAAGTAACAAAGACATACACTGATACCCAGTAACACAGACACACACAGACACCCAGTTGAAAACACACACTGACCCCCAGTTACGCAGACACACACTTACCCCCAGTAACACAGACATACACTGATACCCAGTAACACAGACACACAATTACACCAAGTATCAAAGACATACACTGACAACAAGTAACAAAGACATACACTGATACCCAGGAACACAGACGCACTCTTACACCAAGTAACAAAGACAGACACTGATACCCAGTAACACAGACACAGACTTACACCAAGTAACAAAGACATACACTTACACCAAGTAACACAGAAATACACTTACACCAAGTATTTTGACATACACTTACACCAAGTAACAAAGACATACAGTGACACCCAGCAACAAAGACAGCCACTGACACCAAGTCACAAACACATACAATGACACCAAGTAACAAAGACATACACTTACACCAAGTAACAAAGGCTTACACTGACACCCAGGAACACCGGCACACACTGACACCACGTAACAAGGACACACAATTACACCAAGTAGCAAAGACAGACACTGACACGAAGTAACAAAGACACACACTTACACCAAGTAACAAAGACATACACTGATACCAAGTCACAAAGACATACACTGATGCCCAGTAACACAGACACACACTGACACCAAGTAACAAAGACATACACTGACAGCAAGTAACAAAGACAGACAATTACACAAAGTAACAAAGACATACACTTACACCAAGTATTTTGACAAACACTGACTCCAAGTAACAAAGACATACACTGATACCCAGTAACACAGACACACACTGACACCCAGTAACAAAGACATACACTGACACCAAGTAACACAGACACACACTGACACCCATTAACAAAGACATACACTGAGACCAAGTCACAAAGACATACACTGATACCCAGTAACACAGCCACAGACTGACACCAAGTAACAAAGACATACACTTACACCAATTATTTTGACATACACTGACACCAAGTAACAAAGACAGACACTGATACCCAGTAACACAGACACACACTTACACCAAGTAACAAAGACATACACTGACACCAAGTCACAAAGACACACACTGATACCCAGTAACAAAGACATACACTGACACCAAGTCACAAAGACATACACTTACACCAAGTAACACAGACATACACTGACACCAAGTAACAAAGACATACACTGATACCCAGTAACACAGACACTCACTTACACCAAGTAACAAAGACAGACACTGATACCCAGTAACACAGACACACACTTACACCAAGTAACAAAAACATACTCTGACACCCAGTAACAAAGACATACACTGACACCCAGTAACACAGACAGACACGGAGACCAAGTAACACAGGCACACTCTTA
This sequence comes from Heterodontus francisci, assembly GCF_036365525.1. Classification (NCBI taxonomy): domain Eukaryota; kingdom Metazoa; phylum Chordata; class Chondrichthyes; order Heterodontiformes; family Heterodontidae; genus Heterodontus; species Heterodontus francisci. The sequence continues at coordinate 1,846,216 of NW_027141550.1, forward strand.
CACCAAGGAACACAGACATACACTGACACCAAGTAACAAAGACATACACTGACACCAATTTACAAAGACATGCACTTACACCAAGTAACAAAGACACACACTTACACCAAGCAACACAGACATACACTGACACCAAGTAACAAAGACATACACTGACACCCAGGAACAAAGACATACACTGACACCAAGTAACAAAGACACACACATACACCAAGTAACACAGACTTAGACTGACACCAAGTAACAAAGACATACACTTACACCAAAAGTAACACAGACATACACTGACACCAAGTAACAAAGACATACACTGACACCAAGTAACAAAGACAGACAATTACACCAAGTAACAAAGACATACACTTACACCAAGTATTTTGACATACACTTACACCAAGTAACAAAGACATACACTGACACCCAGTAACAAAGACATATAATGACACCAAGTCACAAACACATACACTGACACCAAGTAACAAAGACATACACTTACACCAAGTAACAAAGACATACACTGATACCCAGTAACACAGACAGACACTGACACCCAGTTAAAAACACACACTGACCCCCAGTAACGCAGACACACACTGACCCCCAGTAACACAGACATACACTGATACCCAGTAACACAGACACACAATTACACCAAGGATCAAAGACATACACTGACACCAAGTAACAAAGACATACACTGATACCCAGTTGCACAGACGCACACTTACACCAAGTAACAAAGACAGACACTGATACCCAGTAACACAGACACAGACTTACACCAAGTAACGAAGACATACACTTACAAGAAGTATTTTGACATACACTTACACCAAGTAACAAAGACATACAGTGACACCCAGTAACAAAGACAGCTACTGACACCAAGTCACAAACACATACAATGACACCAAGTAACAAAGACATACACTTCCACCAAGTACCAAAGGCATACACTGACACCCAGGAACACCGGCACACACTGACACCAAGTAACAAAGACACACAATTACACCAAGTAACAAAGACATACACTGACACGAAGTAACAAAGACACAAACTTACACCAAGTAACAAAGACATACACTGACACCAAGTAATACAGACACAAACTGACACCCAGTAAAAAAAGACATACACTGACACCAAGTCACAAATACATACACAGATGCCCAGTAACAAAGACACACACTTACACCAAGTAACACAGACATACACTGACACCAAGTAACAAAGACAGACAATTACACCAAGTAACAAAGACGTACACTTACACCAAGTATATTGAAATACACTGACACCAAGTAACAAAGACATACACTGATACCCAGTTACGCAGACACAGACTTACACCCAGTAAAAAAGACATACACTGACACCAAGTCACAAAGACATACACTGATACCAAGTCACAGAGACATACAATGATGCCCAGTAACACAGACACACACTGACACCAAGGAATAAAGACATACACTGACACCAAGTAACAAAGACATGCACTTTCACCAAGCAACAAAGACACACACTTACACCAAGTAACACAGACATACACTGACACCAAGTAACAAAGACAGACAATTACACCAAGTAACAAAGACATACACTTACACCAAGTATTTTGACATACACTGACACCAAGTAACAAAGACATACACTGATACCCAGTTACACAGGCACACACTCGGGGGGCGGCGGGTGGGGGGGGGGGGGGGTACATTGGCGCAATGGTTAGCACCGCAGCCTCACAGCTCCAGGGACCCGGGTTCGATTCTGGGTACGGCCTGTGCGGAGTTTGCAAGTTCTCCCTGTGTCTGCGTGGGTTTCCTCCCGATGCTCCGGTTTCCTCCAACATACCAAAGACTTGCAGGTTGATAGGTTAATTGGCCATCATAAATTGCCCCTAGTATAGGTAGGTGGTAGGGAAATATATAGGGATAGGTGGGGATGTGATAGGAATACGGGATTAGTGTAGGATTAGTGTAAATGGGTGGTTGATGGTCGGCACAGACTCGGTGGGCCGAAGGGCCTGTTTAAGTGCTGTATCTCTTAAGTATACTATATACTGACACCTAGTGTCACAAACACACACTGACACCTAGTACCACAAACAAACACACACTGACACCCAGTCACACAGAGAAACACTGATACATAGTAACAAAGACATCCACTGACACCAAGTAACACAGACACACACTGACACCCAGTAAATAAGACATACACTGACACCAAGTCACAAAGACATACACTGATACCAAGTCACAAAGACATACACTGATGCCCAGTAACAAAGACACACACTTACACCAAGTAACACAGAGATACACTGACACCAAGTAACAAAGACATACACTGACACCGAGTGACACAGACACACCCGGACACCAAGTAACAAAGACACACACTTACACCAAATAACACAGACATACACTGACACCAAGTAACAAAGACATACACTGATACTCAGTAACATAGGAACACTCTTACACCAAGGAACACAGACATACACTGACACCAAGTAACAAAGACATACACTGACACCAAGTAACAAAGACATACACTTTCACCAAGTAACAACGACACACACTTACACCAAGCAACACTGACATACACTGACACCAAGTAACAAAGACATACACTGACACCCAGGAACAAAGACATACACTGACACCCAGTAACACAGACACACACGGACACCAAGTAACAAAGACACACACTTGCACCAAGTAACACAGACACACACTGACACCCAGGAACAAATACATACACTGGCACCAAGTAACACAGACACACACTTAAACCAAGTAACACAAACACGCACTTATACCAAGTAACAAAGACATACACTGACACCAAGAATCAAAGACACACACTTACACCACGTAACACAGACTTAGACTGACACCAAGTAACAAAGACATACACTTACACCAAGTAGCACAGACATACACTGACACCAAGTAACAAAGACATACACTGACACCAAGTAACAAAGACATACACTTACACCTAGTAATAAGGACAGACAATTACACCAAGTAACAAAGACATACACTTACACCAAGTATTTTGACATACACTTACACCAAGTAACAAAGACATACACTGACACCCAGTAACAAAGACATGTAATGACACCAAGTCACAAACACATACACTGACACCAAGTAACAAAGACATACACTTACACCAAGTAACAAAGACATACACTGATACCCAGTAACACAGACACACACTGACACCCAGTTAAAAACACACACTGACCCCCAGTAACGCAGACACACACTGACCCCCAGTAACACAGACATACACTGATACCCAGTAACACAGACACACAATTACACCAAGTATCAAAGACATACACTGACACCAAGTAACAAAGACATACACTGATACCCAGTAACACAGACGCACACTTACACCAAGTAACAAAGACAGACACTGATACCCAGGAACACAGACACAGACTTACACCTAGTAACAAAGACATACACTTACACCAAGTAACACAGAAATACACTTACACCAAGTATTTTGACATACACTTACACCAAGTAACAAAGACATACAGTGACACCCAGTAACAAAGACATCCACTGACACCAAGTCACAAACACATACAATGACACCAAGTAACAAAGACATACACTTACACCAAGTAACAAATGCATACACTGACACCCAGGAACACCGGCACACACTGACACCAAGTAACAAAGACACACAATTACACCCAGTAACAAAGACATACACTGAGACCAAGTCAGAAAGACATACACTGATACCAAGTCACAAAGACATACACTGATACCCAGTAACACAGCCAAACACTGACACCAAGTAAGAAAGACATACACTTACACCAATTATTTTGACATACACTGACACCAAGTAACAAAGACAGACACTGATACCCAGTAACACAGACACACACTTACACCAAGTAACAAAGACATACACTGACACCAAGTCACAAAGACACACACTGATACCCACTAACAAAGACATACACTGACACCAAGTCACAAAGACGTACACTGATACAGAGTAACACAGATACACACTTACACCAAGTAACACAGACATACACTGACACCAAGTAACAAAGACATACACTGATAATCAGTAACACAGACACACACTTACACCAAGTAACAAAGACAGACACTGATACCCAGTAACACAGACACACACTTACACCAAGTAACAAATACATACTCTGACACCAAGTAACAAATACATACTCTGACACCAAGTAACAAAGACATACACTTACACCTAGTAACAAAGACAGACAATTACACCAAGTAACAAAGACATACACTTACACCAAGTATTTTGACATACACTAACACCAAGTAACAAAGACATACACTGACACCCAGTAACAAAGTCATATAATGACACCAAGTCACAAACACATACACTGACAACAAGTAACAAAGACATACACTTACACCAAGTAACAAAGACATACACTGATACCCAGTAACACAGACACACACTGCCACCCAGTTGAAAACACACACTGACCCCCAGTTACGCAGACACACACTTACCCCCAGTAACACAGACATTCACTGATACCCAGTAACACAGACACACAATTACACCAAGTATCAAAGACATACACTGACACCAAATAACAAAGACATACACTGATACCCAGGAACACAGACGCACACTTACACCAAGTAACAAAGACAGACACTGATACCCAGTAACACAGACACAGACTTACACCAAGTAACAAAGACATACCCATACACCAAGTAACACAGAAATACACTTACACCAAGTATTTTGACATACACTTACACCAAGTAACAAAGACATACAGTGACACCCAGGAACACAGACGCACACTTACACCAAGTAACAAAGACAGACACTGATACACAGTAACACAGACACAGACTTACACCAAGTAACAAAGACATACACTTACACCAAGTAACACAGAAATACACTTACACCAAGTATTTTGACATACACTTACACCAAGTCACAAACACATACAATGACACCAAGTAACAAAGACATACACTTACACCAAGTAACAAAGGCTTACACTGACACCCAGGAACACCGGCACACTCTGACACCACGTAACAAAGACACACAATTACACCAAGTAACAAAGACATACACTAACACGAAGTAACAAAGACACACACTTCCACCAAGTAACAAAGGCTTACACTGACACCCAGGAACACCGGCACACTCTGACACCACGTAACAAAGACACACAATTACACCAAGTAACAAAGACATACACTGACACCAAGTAACACAGACATATACTGACACCCAGTAAAAAAGACATACACTGACACCAGGTCACAAAGACATACACTGATACAAAGTCACAAATACATACACTGATGCCCAGTAACAAAGACACACACTTACAACAAGTAACACAGACATACACTGACACCAAGTAACAAAGACAGACAATTACACCAAGTAACAAAGACATACACTTACACCAAGTATATTGAAATACACTGACACCAAGTAACAAAGACATACACTGATACCCAGTAACGCAGACAAACAATTACACCCAGTAAAAAAGACATACACTGACACCAAGTCACAAAGACATACACTGATACCAAGTCACAAAGACATACACTGATGCCCAGTAACACAGACACACACTGACACCAAGTATCAAAGACATACACTGACACCAAGTAACAAAGACAGACAATTACACCAAGTAACAAAGACATACACTTACACCAAGTATTTTGACAAACACTGACACCAAGTAACAAAGACATACACTGATACCCATTAACACAGACACACACTGACACCCAGTAACAAAGACATACACTGAGACCAAGTCACAAAGACATACACTGATACCAAGTCACAAAGACATACACTGATACCCAGTAACACAGCCACAGACAGACACCAAGTAACAAAGACATACACTTACACCAATTATTTTGACATACACTGACACCAAGTAACAAAGACAGACACTGATACCCAGTCACACAGACACACACTTACACCAAGTAACAAAGACATATACTGACACCAAGTCACAAAGACATACACAGATACCCAGTAACACAGACACACTTACATCAAGTAACAAAGAAAGACACTGATACCCAGTAACACAGACACACACTTACACCAAATAACACAGACATACACTGACACCAAGTAACAAAGACATACACTGATACTCAGTAACACAGGCACACTCTTACACGAAGGAACAAAGACATACACTGACACCAAGTAACAAAGACATACACTGACACAAAGTAACAAAGATATACACTGACACCCAGGAACACAGACATACACTGACACCTAGTAACAAAGACATACACTGTCACCCAGGAAAAAAGACATACACTGACACCCAGTAACACAGACACACTCGGACACCAAGTTACAAAGACACACACTTGCACCAAGTAACACAGACACACACTGACACCCAGTAACAAAGACATACACTGGCACCAAGTAACACAGACACACACTTAAATCAAGTAACACAAACACGCACTTATATCAAGTAACAAAGACATACACTGACACCAAGTAACAAAGACACACACTTACACCAAGTAACACCGACTTAGACTGACACCAAGTAACAAAGACATACACTTACACCAAGTAGCACAGACATACACTGACTCCAAGTAACAAAGACATACACTGACACCAAGTAACAAAGACATACACTTACACCAAGTATTTTGACATACACTTACACCAAGTAACAAAGACATACACTGACACCCAGTAACAAAGACATATAATGACACCAAGTCACAAACACATGCACTGACACCAATTAACAAAGACATACACTTACACCAAGTAACAAAGACATACACTGATATCCAGTAACACAGACACACACTGACACCCAGTTGAAAACACACACTGACCCCCAGTAACGCCGACACACACTGACCCCCAGTAACACAGACATACACTGATACCCAGTAACACAGACACACAATTACACCAAGTATCAAAGACATACACTGACACCAAGTAACAAAGACATACACTGATACCCAGTTACACAGACGCACACTTACACCAAGTAACAAAGACAGACACTAATACCCAGTAACACAGACACAGACTTACACCAAGTTATGAAGACATACACTTACAAGAAGTATTTTGACATACACTTACACCAAGTAACAAAGACATACAGTGACACCCAGTAATAAAGACAGCCACTGACACCAAGTCACAAACACATACAATGACACCAAGTAACAAAGACATACACTTACACCAAGTAACAAAGGCATACACTGACACCCAGGAACACCGGCACACACTGAGACCAAGTAACAAAGACACACAATTACACCAGGTAACAAAGACATACACTGACACGAAGTAACAAAGACACACACTTACAACAAGTTACAAAGACATACACTGACACCAAGTAACACAGACACAAACTGACACCCAGTAAAAAAGACATACACTGACACCAAGTCACAAAGACATACACTGATACAATGTCACAAATACATACACTGATGCCCAGTAACAAAGACACACACTTACACCAAGTAACACAGACATACACTGACACCAAGTAACAAAGACAGACAATTACACCAAGTAACAAAGACATACACTGATACCCAGTAACGCAGACACACACTTACACCCAGTAAAAAAGACATACACTGACACCAAGTCACAAAGACATACACTGATACCAAGTCACAAAGACATACACTGATGCCCAGTAACACAGACACACACTGACACCAAGGAACAAAGACATACACTGACACCAAGTAACAAAGACATACACTTTCACCAAGCAACAAAGACACACACTTACACCAAGTAACAAAGACATACACTGACACCAAGTAACAAAGACAGACAATTACACCAAGTAACAAAGACATACACTTACACCAAGTATTTTGACATACACTGACACCAAGTAACAAAGACATACACTGATACCCAGTAACACACGCACACACTAGGGGGGCGGGGGCGGGTACATTGGCGCAGTGGTTAGCACCGCAGCCTCACAGCTCCAGGGACCCGGGTTCGATTCTGGGTACTGCCTGTGCGGAGTTTGCAAGTTCTCCCTGTGTCTGCGTGGGTTTCCTCCCGATGCTCCGGTTTCCTCCAACATGCCAAAGACTTGCAGGTTGATAGGTTAATTGGCCATCATAAATTGCCCCTAGTATAGGTAGGTGGTAGGGAAATATATAGGGACAGGTGGGGATGTGATAGGAATGCGGGATTAGTGTAGGATTAGTGTAAATGGGTGGTTGATGGTCGGCACAGACTCGGTGGGCGGAAGGGACTGTTTAAGTGCTGTATCTCGAAAGAAAACTATATACTGACACCTAGTGTCACAGACACACACTGACACCCAGTACCACAAACAAACACACACTGACACCCAGTAACACAGAGAAACACTGAGCCATAGTAACAAAGACATACACTGACACCAAGTAACACAGACACACACTGACACCCAGTAAATAAGACATACACTGACACCAAGTCACAAAGACATACACTGATACCAAGTCACAAAGACATACACTGATGCCCAGTAACAAAGACACACACTTACACCAAGTAACACAGACATACACTGACACCAAGTAACAAAGACATACACTTACACCAAGTAACAAAGACACACACTTACACCACGTAACACAGACATACACTGACACCAAGTAACAAAGGCAGACAATTACACCAAGTAACAAATACATACTCTTACACCAAGTATTTTGAGATACACTGACACCAAGTAACAAAGACATACACTGATACCCAGTAACACAGACACACACTTACACCAAGTAATACAGACATACAATGCCACCAAGTAACAAAGACATGCACTGATACCCAGTAACACAGACATAACTTACACCAAGTAACAAAGACACACACTTACTCCAAGCAATACAGACATACACTGACATCAAGTAACAAAGACATACACTGACACCCAGGAAGAAAGACATACACTGACACCCAGTAACACAGACACACACGGACACCAAGTAACAAAGACACACAATTGCACCAAGTAACACAGACACACAATGACACCCAGTAACACAGACACACACTTACACCAAGTAATGCAGACATACAATGACACCAAGTCACAAAGACATACACTGACACCAAGTAACAAAGACATACACTTACACCAAGTAACAAAGACACACACTTACACCAAGTAACACAGACATACACTGACACCAAGTAACAAAGACATACACTGGCACCAAGTAACACAGACACACACTTAAACCAAGTAACACAAACACGCACTTATACCAAGTAACAAAGACATACACTGACACCAAGTCAAAAAGACATACACTGACACCAAGTAACAAAGACATACAATGATACCCAGTAACACAGACACGCACTTACACCAAGTAACAAAGACATACACTGACACCAAGTCAAAAAGACACACACTGACACCCAGTAACAAAGACATACACTGACAGCAAGTCACAAAGACATACACTGATACCCAGTAACACAGACACACACTTACACCAAGTAACACAGACATACACTGACACCAAGTAACAAAGACATACACTGATACCCAGTATCACAGACACACACTTGCCCCAAGTAACAAAGACATACACTGACACCAAGTCACAAAGACACACACTGACACCCAGTAACAAAGACATACACTGACACCAAGTCACAAAGACATACACTGATACCCAGGAACTCAGACACACACTGACACCCAGTAACAAAGACATACACTGATACCAAGTCACAAAGACATACGCTGATACCCAGTAACACAGACACACACTGACACCCAGTAACAAAGACATACACTGATACCAAGTCACAAAGATATACACTGATACCCTGTAACACAGACACACACTGACACCCAGTAACAAAGACATACACTGATACCAAGTCACAAAGACATACACTGATACCCAGTAACACAGACACACACTGACCCCAAGTAACAAAGACAGACACTGACACTAAGTAACAAAGACACACACTTACACCAGGAAACACAGACATACACTGTCACCAAGTAACAATGACATACACTGACACCAAGTAACAAAGACATGCACTTACACCAAGTAACAAAGACAGTCAATTACACCAAGTAACAAAGACATACACTTACACCAAGTATTTTGACATACACTGACACCAAGTAACAAAGACATACACTGATACCCATTAACACAAGCATACACTGATACCCAGTAACACAGACACAAAATTACACCAAGTAACAAAGACATACACTGACACCAAGTCACAAAGACACACACTGACAAAAAGTAACAAAGACATTCAATGACACCAAGTCACAAAGACATACACTGATACCCAGTAACACAGACACACACTCACAACAAGTAACTCAGACATACACTGACACCAAGTAACAAAGACATACACTGATACCCAGTAACACAGACACACACTTACACCAAGTAACAAAGACAAACACTGATACGCAGTAACACAGACACACACTTACACCAAGTAACAAAGACATACACTGACACCCAGTAACAAAGACATACACTGACACCCAGTAACACAGACACACACGGACACCAAGTAACAAAGACACAGACTTACACCAAGTAACACAGACACACACTGACACCCAGTAACACAGACACACACTTACACCCAGTAATACAGACACACACGGACACCAAGTAACAAAGACACAGACTTACACCAAGTAACACAGACACACACTGATACCCAGTAACACAGACACACACTTACACCCATTAACACAGACACACACGGACACCAAGTAACAAAGACACACACTTACACCAAGTAACACAGACACACACTGACACCCAGTAACACAAACAAACACACTGACACCAAGTAACACAGACATACACTGACACCAAGTAACAAAGACATACACTGATACCCAGTAACACAGGCACACGTTGGGGGGGGGGGGGGGGGGGGCGGGGGGTGGGGGGGTGGGGGTTGGCACATTGGCGCAGTTGTTAGCACCGCAGCCTCACAGCTCCAGGGATCCGGTTTCGATTCTGGGTACTGCCTGTGCGGAGTTTGCAAGTTCTCCCTGTGTCATAGAACATAGAACATAGAACATAGAAAATACAGCACAGAACAGGCCCTTCGGCCCACGATGTTGTGCCGATCCTTTGTCCTCTGTCAAGGACAATTTAATCTATACCCCATCATTCTCCTTTATCCATATACCTATCTAAAAGCCGTTTGAAATTCCCTAAAGTTTCTGACTCAACAACTTCCCCAGGCAAGGCATTCCATGCCCCGACCACTCTCTGGGTAAAGAACCTTCCCCTGACATCCCCCTTATATCTCCCACCCTTCACCTTAAATTTATGACCCCTTGTAACGCTTTGCTCCACCCGGGGAAAAAGTTTCTGACTGTCTACCCTATCTATTCCCCTGATCATCTTATAAACCTCTATCATGTCACCCCTCATCCTTCTCCGTTCTAATGAGAAGAGGCCTAGAATGTTCAGCCTTTCCTCGTAAGACTTATTCCCTTTCCTCGTAAGACTTATGTCTGCGTGGGTTTCCTCCGGGTGCTCCGGTTTCCTATCACATGCCAAAGACTTGCAGGTTGATAGGTTAATTGGCCATCGTAAATTGCCCCTAGTATAGGTAGGTGGTAGGGAAATATATAGGGACATGTGGGGATGTGATAGGAATACGGGATTAGTGTAGGATTAGTATAAATGGGTGGTTGATGGTCGGCACAAACTCGGTGGGCCGAAGGGCCTGTTTTAGTCCTGTATCTCTAAACTAAACTAAATACTGACACCTAGTGTCACAGTTACACACTGACACCCAGTAACACAAACAAATACACACTGACACCCAGTAACACAGAGAAACACTAAGAAACAGTAACAAAGACATACACTGACACCAAGTCACAAACACATACACTGACACCAAGTAACAAAGACATACACTTACACCAAGTAACAAAGACATACACTGATACCCAGTTACACAGACACGCACTGACACCCAGTTCGAAACACACACTGACCCCCAGTAACACAGACACACACTGACCCCCAGTAACACAGACATACACTGACACCAAGTCACAAACACACACACTGATCCCAGTAACAAAGACATACATTGACATCAAGTCACAAAGACATACACTGATACACAGACACACACTTACACCAAGTAACAAAGACATACACTGACACCAAGTCACAAATACACACACTGACAACCAGTAACAAAGACAGACATTGACACCAAGTCACAAAGACATACACTGGTACCCAGGAACACAGACACACACTGACACCCAGTAACAAAGACATACACTGATACCAAGTCACAAAGACATACACTGATACCCAGTAACACAGACACACACTGACACCCAGTAACAAAGACATACACTGATACCAAGTCACAAAGACATACACTGATACCCAGTAACACAAACAAACACACTGACACCCAGTAACAAAGACATACACTTATACCAAGTCACAAAGACATATACTGATACCCACTAACACAGACACACACTGACACCAAGTAACAAAGACATACTCTTATACCAAGTCACAAAAATATACACTGATACCCAGTAACACAGACACACACTTACACCAAGTAACAAAGAAATACACTGACACCAAGTAACAAAGACATACACTTACACCAAGTGACAAAGACACACACTTACACCAAGTAACGCAGACATACACTGACACCAAGTAGCAAAGACAAACACTGACACCAAGTAACAAAGACATACACTTACACCAAGTAACAAAGACAGACAATTACAACAAGTAACAAAGACATACACTGACACCCAGAAACAACGACATACACTGACACCCAGTAACACAGACACACACTAACACCAAGTAACAAATGCATACACTGACACCAAGTAACAAAGACATACACTTACAACAAGTAAAAAAGACAGACAATTACACCAAGTAACAAAGACATACACTGATACCCAGTAACACAGACACACACTTACACCAAGTAACAAAGACAGACACTGATACCCAGTAACACAGACACACACTTACACCAAGTAACAAAGACATACACTGACACCCAGTAACAAAGACATACACTGACACCCAGTAACTCAGACACACACGGACACCAAGTAACAAAGACACAGACTTACATCAAGGAACACAGACACACACTGACACCCAGTTACACAGACACACACTTACACCAAGTAACACAGACATACAGTGACACCAAGTAACAAAGACATACACTGATACCCAGTAACACAGACACACACTTACACCAAGTAACACAGACATACACTGACACCAAGTAACAAAGTCATACACTGATACCCAGGAACACAGACACACACTTACACCAAGTAACACAGACACACACTTACACCAAGTAACAAAGACATACACTTACACCAAGTAATACAGACATACACTGACACCAAGTAACAAAGACATACAATTACACCAAGTAACAAAGACACACACTTACACCAAGTAACAAAGACATACACTTACACCAAGTAACACAGACATACACTGACACCAAGTAACAAAGACATACAATTACACCAAGTAACAAAGACACACACTTACACCAAGTAACAAAGACATACACTGACACCCAGTAACACAAACAAACACACACTGACACCCAGTAACACAGAGAAACACTAATAAACAGTAACAAAGACATACACTGATACCCAGTAACACAGACACACACTGACCCCCAGTAACACAGACATACACTGACACCAAGTCACAAAGACACACACTGACACCCAGTAACAAAGACATACACTTACACCAAGTCACGAAGACATACACTGACACCAAGTAACACAGACACTCACTTATACCAAGAAACACAGACATACACTGACACTAAGTAACAAAGATATACACTGATACCCAGTCTCACAGACACACACTTACACCAAGTAACAAAGACATACACTGACACCAAGTCACAAGGACTCACACTGACACCCAGTAACAAAGACATACACTGACACCAAGTCACAAAGACATACACTGATACCCAGGAACACAGACACACACTGACACCCAGTAACAAAGACATACACTGATACCAAGTCACAAAGACATACACTGATACCCAGTAACACAGACACACACTTACACCAAGTAACACAGACATACACTGACACCAAGTAACAAAGACATACACTTACACCAAGGAACAAAGACAGACAATTACACCAAGTAACAAAGACATACACTTACACCAAGTATTTTGACATACACTGACACCAAGTAACAAAGACATACAATGATACCCAGTAACACAGACACGCACTTACACCAAGTAACAAAGATATACACTGACACCAAGTCAAAAAGACACAAACTGACACCCAGTAACAAAGACATACACTGACAGCAAGTCACAAAGACATACACTGATACCCAGTAACACAGACACACACTTACACCAAGTAACACAGACATACACTGACACCAAGTAACAAAGACATGCACTGATACCCAGTAACAGAGACACACACCTAGACCAAGTAACAAAGCCGGACACTGATACCCAGTAACACAGACACATACTTACACCAAGTAACAAAGACATACACTGACACCCAGTAACATAGACATACACAGACACCCAGTAACACAGACACACACGGACACCAAGTAACAAAGAAACACACTGACACCAAGTAACACAGACACACACTGACACCCAGTAACACAGACACACACTTACACCAAGTATCACAGACATACACTGACACCAAGTAACAAAGACATCCACTGATACCCAGTTACACAGACACACACTTACACCAAGTAACACAGACATACACTGACACCAAGTAACAAAGACATACACTGATATCCAAGAACACAGAAACACAATTACACCAAGTAACACAGACACACACTCACACCAAATAACAAAGACATACACTTACACCAAGTAACACAGACATACACTGACACCAAGTAACAAAGACATACATTTACACCAAGTAACAAAGACACACACTTACACCAAGTAAGAAAGACATACACTGATAACCAGTAACACAGACACACACTTACACCAAGTAACACAGACATACAATGACACCAAGTAACAAAGACATACACTGATACCCAGGAACACAGACACACACTTACACCAAGTAACACAGACACACACTTACACCAAGTAACAAAGACATACACTTACACCAAGTAACACAGACATACACTGACACCAACTAGCAAAGACATACAATTCCACCAAGTAACAAGGGCCTGTTAAAGTGCTGCATCATTAAACTAAATACTGACACCTAGTGTCACAGATACACACTGACACCCAGTAACACAAACAAACACAGACTGACACCCAGTAACACAGAGAAACACTAATAAACAGTAACAAAGACATACACTGACACCAAGTCACAAACACATACACTGACACCAAGTAACAAAGACATACACTTACACCAAGTAACAAAGACATACACTTACACCAAGGAACAAAGACAAACACTGATACCCAGTAACACAGACACACACTGACCCCCAGTAACACAGACACACACTGACCCCTAGTAACACAGACATACACTGACACCAAGTCACAAAGACACACACTGACACCCAGTAACAAAGACATACACTGACACCAAGTCACAAAGACATACACTGATATACAGACACACACTTACACCAAGTATCACAGACAGACACTGACACCAAGTAACAAAGGCATACACTGATACCCAGTATCACAGACACACACTTACACCAAGTAACAAAGACATACACTGACACCAAGTCACAAAGACACACACAGACACCCAGCAACAAAGTCATACAGTGACACCAAGTCACAAAGACATGCACTGATACTAAGTTACACAGGCACACACTGGGGAGTGGCACATTGGCGCAGTGGTTAGCACCGCTGCCTCACAGCTCCAGGGACCCGGGTTCGATTCTGGGTACTGCCTGTGCGGAGTTTGCAAGTTCTCCCTGTGTCTGCGTGAGTTTCCTCCGGGTGCTCCGGTTTCCTCCCACATGCTAAAGAATTGCAGGTTGATAGGTTAATTGGCCATCATAAATTGCCCCTAGTATAGGTAGGTGGTAGGGAAATAATAGGGACAGGTGGGGATGTGATAGGAATACGGGATTAGTGTAGGATTAGTATAAATGGGTGGTTGATGGTCGCCACAGATTCGTTGGGCCGAAGGGCCTGTTAAAGTGCTGTATCTCAAAAATAACTAAATACTGACACCTAGTGTCACAGATACACACTGACACCCAGTAACAAAGACACACACTGACACCAAGTCACAAAGACATACACTGATACACAGACACACACTTACACCAAGTAACAAAGACATACACTGTCACAAATACACACACTGACACCCAGTAACAAAGACATACACTGACACCAAGTCACAAAGACATACACTGATACCCAGGAACACAGACACACACTGACACCCAGTAACAAAGATATACACTGACATCAAGTAACACAGACATACACTTACACCAAGTATCAAAGACGCACACTTACACCAAGTAACACAGACATACACTGACATCAAGTAACAAAGACATACACTGATACCCAGTAACACAGACACACATTTACACCAAGTAACAAAGACATACACTGACACCCAGTAACACAGACACACAGTGACACCCAGTAACACAGACATACACTTACACCAAATAACACAGACATACACTTACACCAAGTATCAAAGACGCACACTTACACCAAGTAACACAGACATACACTGACACCAACTAACAAAGACACACACTGACACCCAGTAACAAAGACATACACTGACACCCAGGAACACAGACACACACGGACACCAAGTAACAAAGACACACACTTACACCAAGTAACACAAACACGCACTTGTACCAAGTAACAAAGACATACACTGACACCAAGTAACAAAGACACACACATACACCAAGTAACACAGACATAGACTGACACCAAGTAACAAAGTCATACACTGACACCAAGTCACAAAGACATACACTGATACCCAGGAACACAGACACACACTGACACCCAGTAACAAAGATATACACTGACACCAAGTAACAAAGACATACACTTACACCAAGTAACAAAGACATACACTTACACCAAGTAATAAAGACAGACAATTACACCAAGTAACAAAGACATACACTTACACCAAGTATTTTGACATACACTGACACCAAGTAACAAAGACATACACTGATACCCAGTAACACAGACACACATTTACACCAAGTAACAAAGACATACACTGACACCAATGCACAAAGACACACACTGATACACAGTAACACAGACACACACTTACACCAAGTAACACAGACATACACTGATACCAAGTAACAAAGACATACACTGATACCCAGTAACACTGACACACTCTTACACCAAGTAACAAAGACAGACACTGACACCCAGTAACACAGACACACACTTACACCAAGTAACAAAGACATACACTGACACCCAGTAACAAAGACATACACTGACACCCAGTAACACAGACACACACGGACACCAAGTAACAATGACACACACTTACACCAAGTAGCACAGACACACAGTGACACCCAGTAACACAGACATACACTTACACCAAATAACACAGACATACACTGACACCAAGTAACACAGACATACACTTACACCAAGTAACACAGAAATACACTGACACCAACTAACAAAGACGCACACTTACACCAAGAAACACAGACATACACTGACACCAAGTAACAAAGAAATACACTGACACCCAGTAACAAAGACATACACTGACACCCAGTAACACAGACACACACGGACACCCAGGAACAAAGACACACACTTACACCAAGTAACACAGACACACACTGACACCCAGTAACAAAGACATACACTTGCACCAAGTAACACAGACACACACTTAAACCAAGTAACACAAACACGCACTTGTACCAAGTAACAAAGACATACACTGACACCAAGTAACAAAGACACACACTTACACCAAGTAACACAGACATAGACTGACACCAAGTAACAAAGACATACATTTACACCAAGTAGCACAGACATACACTGATACCCATTAACACAAGCATACACTGATACCCAGTAACACAGACACAAAATTACACCAAGTATCAAAGACATACACTGACACCAAGTCACAAAGACATACACTGATACCAAGTCACAAAGACATACACTGACACCAAGTCACAAAGACATACACTGATACACAGTAACACAGACACACACTTACACCAAGTAACACAGACACACACTTACACCCATTAACACAGACACACACGGACACCAAGTAACAAAGACACACACTTACACCAAGTAACAAAGACACACACTGACACCCAGTAACACAAACAAGCACACTGACACCAAGTAACACAGACATACACTGATACCAAGTAACAAAGACATACACTGATACCCAGTAACACAGGCAACGTTGGGGGGGGGGGGGGGGTGGGGGGCGAGGGGGGTTGGCACATAGGCGCAGTGGTTAGCACCGCAGCCTCACAGCTCCAGGGATCCGGTTTCGATTCTGGGTACTGCCTGTGCGGAGTTTGCAAGTTCTCCCTGTGTCTGCGTGGGTTTCCTCCGGGTGCTCCGGTTTCCTCCCACATGCCAAAGACTTACAGGTTGATAGGTTAATTGGCCATCGTAAATTGCCCCTAGTATAGGTAGGTGGTAGGGAAATATATAGGGACATGTGGGGATGTGATAGGAATACGGGATTAGTGTAGGATTAGTATAAATGGGTGGTTGATGGTCGGCACAAACTCGGTGGGCCGAAGGGCCTGTTTAAGTCCTGTATCTCTAAACTAAACTAAATACTGACACCTAGTGTCACAGTTACACACTGACACCAAGTAACACAAACAAACAAACACTGACACCCAGTAACACAGACATACACTGACACCAAGTCACAAACACACACACTGATCCCAGTAACAAAGACATACACTGACATCAAGTCACAAAGACATACACTGATACACAGACACACACTTAAACCAAGTAACAAAGACATACACTGACACCAAGTCACAAAGACATACACTGATACCCAGGAACACAGACACACACTGACACCCAGTAACAAAGACATACACTGATACCAAGTCACAAAGACATACACTGATACCCAGTAACACAGACACACACTGACACCCAGTAACAAAGACATACACTGATACCAAGTCAGAAAGACATACACTGAAACCCAGTAACACAAACAAACACACTGACACCCAGTAACAAAGACATACACTGATACCAATTCACAAAGACATATATTGATACCCACTAACACAGACACACACTGACACCAAGTAACAAAGACATACTCTTATACCAAGTCACAAAAACATACACTGATACACAGTAACACAGACACACACTGACACCAAGTAACAAAGAAATACACTGACACCAAGTAACAAAGACATACACTTACACCAAGTTACAAAGACACACACTTACACCAAGTAAAGCAGACATACACTGACACCAAGTAACAAAGACATACACTTACACCAAGGAACAAAGACAGACAATTACACCAGGTAACAAAGACATACACTTACACCAAGTATTTTGACATACACTGACACCAAGTAACAAAGACATACACTGATACCCAGTAACACAGGCACACACTTTCACCAAGTAACACAGACATACACTTACACCAAGTGACAAAGACGCACACTTACACCAAGTAAAACAGACATACACTGACACCAAGTAACACAGACATAGACTGTCACCAAGTAACAAAGACATACACTTACACCAAGTAGCACAGACATACACTGACACCAGGTAACAAGGACATACACTGGCACCAAGTAACACAGACACACACTTACACCAAGTAACACAAACACGCACTTATACCAAGTAACAAAGACATACACTGATACCAAGTAACAAAGACACACACTTGCACCAAATAACACAGACATACACTGACACCAAGTAACAAAGACATACACTGATACCCAGTAACACAGGCACACACTTATACCAAGTAACACAGACATACACTTACACCAAGTAACAAAGACACACACTTACACCAAATATCACAGACATACACTGACACCAAGTAACAAAGAAATACACTGATACCCAGTAACACAGGCACACACTTACACCAAGTAACACAGACATACACTTACACCAAGTAACAAAGACATACACTGATACCCAATAACACAGGCTCACACTTACACCAAGCAACACAGACACACACTGACACCAAGTAACAAAGACATACACTGATACCCACTAACACAGGCACACACTTACACCAAGCAACACAGACACACACTGACACCAAGTAACAAAGACACACACTTACACCAAGTAACACAGACATAGACTGACACCAAGTAACAAAGACATACACTTTCACCAAGTAGCACAGACATACACTGACACCAAGTAACAAGGACATACACTGACACCAAGTATCAAAGACATACACTTACACCAAGTAACAAAGACAGACAATTACACCAAGTAACAAAGACATACACTTACACCAATTATTTTGACACACAATTACACCAAGTATCATAGACATACATTGGCACCAAGTAACAAAGACATACACTGATACCCAGTAACACAGACGCACACTTACACCAAGTAACAAAGACAGACACTGATACCCAGTAACACAGACACACACTTACACCAAGTAACAAAGATATACACTTACACCAAGTAACACAGAAATAGACTTACACCAATTATTTTGACATACACTTACACCAAGTAACAAAAACATACACTGACACCCAGTAACAAAGACATACACTGACACAAAGTCACAAACACATACAATGACACCAAGTAACAAAGACATACACTTACACCAAGTAACAACGACATACACTGACACCCAGGAACACCGGCACATACTGACATCAAGTAACAAAGACATACACTGACACGAAGTCACAAAGACACACACTTACACCAAGTAACACAAACACACTGACACCAAGTAACAAAGACATACACTGACACCAAGTCACAAAGACATACACTTACGCCAAGTAACAAAGACATACACTGACACCAAGTAACAAAGACAGACAATTGCACCAAGTAACAAAGACATACACTTACACCAAGTATTTTGTCATACAGTTACACCAAGTAACAAAGACATACACTGACACCCAGTAACAAAGACATGCACTTACACCAAGTAACACAGACATGCACTGACACCAAGTAACAAAGACACACATTGACCCCCAGTAACACAGACACACATTGACCCCCAGTAACACAGACATACACTGATACCCAGTAACACAGACACACACTTACACCAAGTAACAAAGACATACACTGACACCCAGTTAGAAACACACACTGACCCCCAGTAACACAGACACACACTGACCCCCAGTAACACAGACATACACTGATACCCAGTAACACAGACACATACGTACACCAAGTAACAAAGACATACACTTACACCAAGTAACACAGACGTTCACTTACACCAAGTATTTTGACATACACTTACACCAAGTAATAAAGACATACACTGACACCAAGTAACAAAGACATACACTTACACCAAGTAACACAGACATACACTGACACCAAGTAACAAAGACATACACTGACACGAAGTAACACAGACATTCACATACACCAAGTATTTTGACATACACTTACACCAAGTAATAAAGACATACACTGACACCAAGTAACAAAGGCATACACTTACACCAAGTATTTTGACATACACTGACACCAAGTAACAAAGACATACACTGATACCCAGTAACACAGACACACACTTACACCAAGTAACAAAGACATACACTGACACCAAGTCACGAAGACACACACTGACACCCAGTAACAAAGATATACACTGACACCAAGTCACAAAGACATACACTGATACACAGTAACACAGACACACACTTTCACCAAGTAACACAGACATACAGTGACACCAATTAACAAAGACAGACACTGATACCCAGTAACACAGACACACACTTACACCAAGTAACAAAGAAATACTCTGACACCCAGTAACACAGACACACACTTACACCAAGTAACAAAGAAATACACTGACACCCGGTAACAAAGACTTACATTGACACCCAGTAACACAGACACACACGGACACCAAGTAACAAAGACACACACCTACACCAAGTAACGTAGACACACACTGACACCCAGTAACACAGACACACACTTACACCAAGTAACAAAGACATACACTGACACCAAGTAACAAAGACATACACTGACACCCAGTAACACAGACACACACTTACACCAAGTAACAAAGACAGACAATTACAACAAGTAACAAAGACAAACACTTACACCCAGTAACAAAGACATACAATGACACCAAGTCACAAACTCATACACTGACACCAAGTAACAAAGACATACACTTACACCAAGTACCAAAGACATACACTGATACCCGGTAAAACAGACACAAACTGACACCCAGTAACAAACATACACTGACCCCCAGTAACAGAGACCCACACTGACCCCCAGTAACACAGACATACAATGATACCCAGTAACACAAACAAACACACTGACACCAATTCACAAAGACATACACTGATACCCAGTAACACAGACACACACTTTCACCAAGCAACACAGACATACACTGACACTAAGTAACAAAGACATGCACTGATACCCAGTAACACAGACACACACTTACACCAAGTAACAAAGAAATACACTGACACCCATAACAAAGACATACACTGACACCCAGTAGCACAGACAAACACGGACACCAAGTAACAAAGACACACACCTACACCAAGTAACAAAGACACACACTGACGCCAAGTAACACAGTCATACACTGACACCAAGTAACAAAGACATACACTGACACCAAGTAACAAAAACATACACTTACACCAAGTAACAAAGACAGACAATTGCACCAAGTAACAAAGACATACACTTACACCAAGTATTTTGACATACACTTACACCAAGTAACAAAGACATACACTGACACCCGGTAACAAAGACAAACAATGACACCAAGTCACAAACACATACACTGACAACAAGTAACAAAGACATACACTGATACCCAGTAAACACAGACACACACTTACACCAAGTAACAAAGAAATACACTGACACCCAGTAACAAAGACATACATTG
Organism: Heterodontus francisci; assembly: GCF_036365525.1. Classification (NCBI taxonomy): domain Eukaryota; kingdom Metazoa; phylum Chordata; class Chondrichthyes; order Heterodontiformes; family Heterodontidae; genus Heterodontus; species Heterodontus francisci. The sequence goes on from NW_027141550.1 coordinate 1,869,608, forward strand.
ACACCAAGTCACAAACACATACACGGACACCAAGTAACAAAGACACACACTGACACCAAGTAACAAAGACATACACTTACACCAAGTAACAAAGACAGACAATTACACCAAGTAACAAAGACATACTCTTACACCCAGTAACAAAGACATACAATGACACCAAGTCACAAACACATACACTGACACCAAGTAACAAAGACATACACTGACACCAAGTAACAAAGACATACACTGATACCCAGTAAACACAGACACACACTTACACCAAGTAACAAAGAAATACACTGACACCCAGTAACAAAGACATACACTTACAGCAAGTAACAAAGACAGACAATTACACCAAGTAACAAAGACATACACTTACACCCAGTAACAAAGACATAAAATGACACCAAGTCACAAACACATACACTGACACCAAGTGACAAAGACATACACTTACACCAAGTCACAAAGACATACACTTATACCCAGTAACACAGACACACACTGACACCCAGTTAGAAACACTCACAGACCCCCAGTAACACAGACACACACTGACCCCCAGTAACACAGACATGCACTGATACCCAGTAACACAGACAGACAATTACACAAAGTGTCAAAGACATACACTTACACCAAGTAACAAAGACACACACTTACACCAAGTAACACAGACATACACTGACACCAAGTAACAAAGACATACAATGACACCAAGTCACAAACACATACACTGACACCAAGTAACAAAGACATACACTTACACCAAGTAACAAAGACATACACTGATACCCGGTAACACAGACACAAACTGACACCCATTTAGAAACACACACTGACCCCCAGTAACACAGACACACACTGACCCCCAGTAACACAGACATACACTGATACCCAGTAACACAAACAAACACACTGCCACCAATTCACAAAGACATACACTGATACCCAGTAACACAGACACACACTTACACCAAGTAACAAAGAAATACACTGACACCCAGTAACAAAGACATACACTGACACCAAGTAACAAAGACACACGGACACAAAGTAACAAAGACACACACCTACACCAAGTAACAAAGACACACACTTACACCAAGTAACACAGACATACACTGACACCAAGTAACAAACGTAATACACTGACACCAAGTAACAAAGACAGACAATTACACCAAGTACGAAAGACATACACTTACAAAGAGTATTTTGACATACACTTACACCAAGTAACAAAGACATACACTGACACCCAGTAACAAAGACAAACAATGACACCAAGTCACAAACACACACCCTGACACCAAGTAACAAAGACATACACCCACACCAAGTCACAAAGACATACACTTATACCCAGTAACACAGACACACACTGACACCCAGTTAGAAACACACACAGACCCCCAGTAACACAGACACACACTGACCCCCAGTAACACAGACATGCACTGATACCCAGTAACACAGACAGACAATTACACAAAGTGTCAAAGACATACACTGACACCAAGTATCAAAGACACACACGGACACCAAGTAACACAGAAATACACTTACACCAAGTAACACAGACACACACTTACACCAAATATTTTGGCATACACTTACACCAAGTAACAAAGACATACACTGACACCCAGTAACAAAGACATACACTTATACCAAGGAACACAGAAATACATTGACACCAAGTAACAAAGACATACAATGACACCAAGTAACAAAGACATACACTTACGCCAAGTAACAAATACAGACAATTACACCAAGTAACAAAGACATAAACTTACACCAAGTATTTTGACATACACTTACACCAAGTAACAAAGACATACACTGACACCCAGTAACGCAGACATACACTGATACGCAGTAACACAGACGCACACTTACACCAAGTAAAAAAGACAGACACTGATACCCAGTAACACAGACACACACTTACACCAAGTAACAAAGACATACACTTACACCAAGTAACAAAGACATACACTTACACCAAGTATTTTGACATATACTTACACCAAGTAACAAAGACATACAGTGACACCCAGTAACAAAGACATCCACTGACAGCAAGTCACAAACACATACAATGACACCAAGTAAATAAGACATACACTTGCACCAAGTAACAAAGACATACACTGACACCCAGGAACACCGGCACACACTGACACCAATTAACAAAGACACACACTTACACCAAGTAACACAGAGATACACTGACACCAAGTAACAAAAATATACACTTACACCAAGTAACAAAGACAGACAATTACACCAAGTAACAAAGACATACACTTAAATCTAGTATTTTGACATACACTTACACCAAGTAACAAAGACATACTCTGACACCCAGTAACAAAGACATACAATGACACCAAGTCACAAACAAATACACTGACACCAAGTAACAAAGACATATACTTACACCAAGTAACAAAGACATACACTGATACCCAGTAACACAGACACACACTGACACCCAGTTAGAAACACACACTGACCCCCAGTAACACAGACATGCACTAATACCCAGTAACACAGACACACAATTACACCAAGTATCAAAGACATACACTGACACCAAGTAACAAAAACATACACTGACACCCAGTAACAAAGACATACACTGACACCCAGTAACACAGACACACACGGACACCAAGTAACAAAGAAATACACTGACAACAATTAACACAGACATACACTGACACCAAGTAACAAAGACATACACTGACACCAAGTAACAAAGACACACACTTACGCCAAGTAACAAAGACAGACAATTACACCAAGTAACAAAGACATACACATACACCAAGTATTTTGACATACACTTACACCAAGTAACAAAGACATACACTGACACCCAGTAACAAAGACATACACTGACACCCAGTAACAAAGACATACAATGACACCAAGTCACAAACACATACACTGACACCAAGTAACAAAGACATACACTTACACCAAGTAACAAAGACACACAATGACCCCCAGTAACACAGACACACACTGACACCAAGTAACAAAGACATACACTGATACCCAGTAACACAGACGCACACTTACACCAAGTAACAAAGACAGACACTGATACCCAGTAACACAGACACACACTTACACCAAGTAACAAAGACATACACTTATACCAAGTAACAAAGAGATACAGTGACACCCTGTAACAAAGACATCCACTGACACCAAGTCACAAACACATACAATGACACCAAGTAACAAAGACATACACTTACACCAAGTAACAAAGACATACACTGACACCCAGGAACACCGGCACACACTGACACCAAGTAACAAAGACACACACTTACACCAAGTAACAAAGACATACACTGGCACCCAGTAACAAAGACATACACTGACACCCAGTAACACAAACAAACACACTGACACCCAGTAACAAAGACATACACTGACACCAAGTAACAAAGACATACACTTACACCAAGTAACAAAGACACACACTTACACAAAGTAACACAGACATACACTGACACCAAGTAACATAGACATACACTGACACCCAGTAACACAAACAAACACACTGACACCCAGTAACAAAGACATACACTGACACCAAGTAACAAAGACATACACTGATTCCCAGTAACACAGACACACACTTACACCTAGTAACGAAGACACACACTGATACCCAGTAACACAGACACACACTTACACCAAGTAACAAAGACATACACTGACACCCAGTAACAAAGACATGCACTGACACCCAGTAACACAGACACACACGGACACCAAGTAACAAAGACACACAATTACACCAAGTAACACAGACACACACTGACACCCAGTAACACACACTGATACACAATAACAAAGACATACACTGACACCAAGTAACAAAGACATTCACTGACACCCAGGAACACAGATACTCACTGGGCGGCACAGTGGCGCAGTGGGTATCACTGCAGCCTCACAGCTCCGGGGACCCGGGGTCGATTGTTGGTACTGCCTGTGCGGAGTTTGCAAGTTCTCCCTGTGTCTGCGTGGGTTTCCTCCGGGTGCTCCGGTTTCCTCCCACATGCCAAAGACTTGCAGGTTGGTAGGTTAATTGGCCATTATAAATTGCCACTAGTATAGGTAGGTGGTAGGGAAATATATAGGGACCGGTGGGGATGTTATTGGAATATGGGATTCGTGTAGGATTAGTATAAATGGTTGGTTGATGGTCGGCACAGACTCGGAGGGCCGAAGGGCCTGTTTCAGTGCTATATCTCTAAACTAAACTAATTACTAACACCTAGTGTCACAGACACACACTGACACCAAGTAACAAAGACATACACTTAAACCAAGTATTTTGACATACACTTACACCAAGTAACAAAGACATACACTGACATTCAGTAACAAAGACATACACTGACACCAAGTCACAAACACATACACTGACACCAAGTAACAAAGACATACACTTACACCAAGTAACACAGACACACACTGACACACAGTTAGAAACACACACTGACCCCCAGTAACACAGACACACACTGACCCCCCGTAACACAGACATACACTGACACCAAGTCACAAAGACACACACTGACACCCAGGAACAATGACATACACTGACACCAAGTCACAAAGACACACACTGACACCCAGTAACAAAGACATACACTGACACCAAGTCACAAAGACTTACACTGAATAACAGGCACACACTTACACCAAGTAAAACAGACATACACTGACACCAAGTCACAAAGACATACACTGATACCCAGGAACACGGACACACACTGACACCCAGTAACAAAGACATACACTGACACCTAGTAACAAAGACATCCAGTGACACCCAGTAACACAGACACACACGTACACCAAGTAACACAGACACACACTGACACCCAGTAACACAGACACACACTGACACCAAGTCACAAAGACATACACTGATACCCAGTAACAAAGACATACACTGATACCCAGTAACACAGACACACACTTACACCTAGTAACAAAGACACACACTGACACCCAGTAACACAGACACACACTTACACCCAGTAACAAAGACATACACTGACACCAAGTCACAAAGACATGCACTGATACCCAGGAACACAGACACACACTGACACCCAGTAACAAAGACATACACTGATACCAAGTAACAATGACATACACTGACACCAAGTCACAAAGACACACACTGACACCCAGTAACAAAGACATACACTGACACCAAGTCACAAATAAATACACTGAATAACAGGCACACACTTACACCAAGTAAAACAGACATACACTGACACCAAGTCACAAAGACATACACTGATACCCAGGAACACGGACACACACTGACACCCAGTAACAAAGACATACACTGACACCTAGTAACAAAGACATCCAGTGACACCCAGTAACACAGACACACACGTACACCAAGTAACACAGACACACACTGACACCCAGTAACACAGACACACACTGACACCAAGTCACAAAGACATACACTGATACCCAGTAACAAAGACATACACTGATACCCAGTAACACAGACACACACTTACACCTAGTAACAAAGACACACACTGACACCCAGTAACACAGACACACACTTACACCCAGTAACAAAGACATACACTGACACCAAGTCACAAAGACACACACTGACACCCAGTAACAAAGACATACACTGACACCAAGTCACAAAGACATACACTGATACCCAGGAACACAGACACACACTGACACCCAGTAACAAAGACATACACTGATACCAAGTCACAAAGACATACACTGATGCCCAGTAACACAGACACACACTTACACCAAGTAACAAAGACAGACACTGATACCCAGTAACACAGATAAACACTTACACCAAGTAACAAAGTCATACACTGACACCCAGTAACAAAGACATACACTGACACCCAGTAACACAGACACACACGGACACCAAGTAACAAAGACACACACTTACACCAAGTAACACAGACACACACTGACACCCAGTAACACACACTGATACACAGTAAGAAAGACATACACTGACACCCAGGAACAAAGACACACACTGATACCCAATAACACAGACACACACTTACACCAAGTAAACAAGACATACACTGACACCCAGTAACAAAGGCATGCACTGACACCCAGTAACACAGACACACACGGACACCAAGTAACAAAGACACACACTTACACCCAGTGACACAGACATACACTGATACCCAGTAACACAGACACACACTGACACCAAGTAACAAAGACATACACTGACACCAAGTCACAAAGACACACACAGACACCCGGTAACAAAGACAGACACTGACACCCATTAACACAGACGCACACTGGGCGGCACAGTGGCGCAGTGGTTAGCACTGCAGCCTCACAGCTCCAGGGACCCGAAATCGATTCTGGGTACTGCCTGTGCGGAGTTTGCAAGTTCCCCCTGTGTCTGCGTGGGTTTCCTCCGGGTGCTCCGGTTTCCTCCCACACGCCAAAGACTTGCAGGTTGGTAGGTTAATTGGCCATTATAAATTGCCCCTAGTATAGGTAGGTGGTCGGGAAATATATAGGGACAGGTGGGGATGTTATTGGAATATGGGATTCGTGTAGGATTAGTATAAATGGTTGGTTGATGGTCGGCACAGACTCGGTGGGCCGAAGGGCCTGTTTCAGTGCTGTATCTCTAAACTAAACTAAATACTGACACCTAGTGTCACAGACACACACTGACACCAAGTAACAAAGACATACACTTGCACCGAGTAACACAGACATACACTTACACCAAGTATTTTGACATACACCTACACCCAGTAACAAAGACATACACTGACACCAAGTCACAAAGACATACACTGATACCCAGGAACACGGACACACACTGACACCCAGTAACAAAGACATACACTGACACCTAGTAACAAAGACATCCAGTGACACCCAGTAACACAGACACACACGTACACCAAGTAACACAGACACACACTGACACCCAGTAACACAGACACACACTGACACCAAGTCACAAAGACATACACTGGTACCCAGTAACAAAGACATACACTGATACCCAGTAACACAGACACACACTTACACCTAGTAACAAAGACACACACTGACACCCAGTAACACAGACACACACTTACACCCAGTAACAAAGACATACACTGACACCAAGTCACAAAGACACACACTGACACCCAGTAACAAAGACATACACTGACACCAAGTCACAAAGACATACACTGATACCCAGGAACACAGACACACACTGACACCCAGCAACAAAGACATACAATGATACCAAGTCACAAAGACATACACTGATGCCCAGTAACACAGACACACACTTACACCAAGTAACAAAGACAGACACTGATACCCAGTAACACAGATAAACACTTACACCAAGTAACAAAGTCATACACTGACACCCAGTAACAAAGACATACACTGACACCCAGTAACACAGACACACACGGACACCAAGTAACAAAGACACACACTTACACCAAGTAACACAGACACACACTGACACCCAGTAACACACACTGATACACAGTAAGAAAGACATACACTGACACCCAGGAACAAAGACACACACTGATACCCAATAACACAGACACACACTTACACCAAGTAAACAAGACATACACTGTCACCCAGTAACAAAGACATGCACTGACACCCAGTAACAAAGACATGCACTGACACCCAGTAACAAAGACACACACGGACACCAAGTAACAAAGACACACACTTACACCCAGTGACACAGACATACACTGATACCCAGTAACACAGACACACACTTACACCAAGTAACAAAGACATACACTGACACAAAGTCACAAAGACACACACTGACACCCAGTAACAAAGACATACACTGACACCAAGTTACAAACACATACACTGACACCAAGTAACAAAGACATACACTTACACCAAGTGACAAAGACATACACTGATAGACAGTAACACAGACACACACTGACACCCAGTTGGAAAGACACAGACTGACACCCAGTAACACAGACATACACTGACACCAAGTCACAAAGACATACACTGATACACAGTTACACACTTACACCAAGTAACACAGACACACACTGACACCCAGTAACAAAGACATACACTGATACCAAGTCACAAAGACATACACTGATACCCAGTAACACAGACACACACTTACACCAAGTAACAAAGACAGACACTGATACCCAGTCACAAAGACATACACTGACACCCAGTAACACAGACACACACGGACACCAAGTAACAAAGACACACACTTACACCAAGTAACACAGACACACACTGACACCCAGTAACACTCACTGATACACAGTAACAAAGACATTCACTGACACCCAGGAACAAAGACACACACTTACACCAAGTAACACAGACACACACTGACAGCCAGTAAGACAAACAAACACACTGACACCCAGCAACACAGACACACACTGACACCAAGTAACACAGACACAAACTGACACCCAGTAACACACACTGATACACAGTAACAAAGACATACACTGACAACCAGGAACAAAGACACACACTGGTACCCAATAACACAGACACACACTTACACCAAGTTACAAAGTCATACACTGACACCCAGTAACAAAGACATACACTGACACCCAGTAAAACAGACACACACGGACACCATGTAACTAAGACACACACTTACACCAAGTAACACAGACACACACTGACACCCAGTAACAAAGACATACACTGACACCCAGTAACACAGACACACAAAGACACCAGGTAACAAAGACACACACTTGCACCAAGTAACACAGACACACACTGACACCCAGTAACACACACTGATACACAGTAACAAAGACATACACTGACACCCAGGAACAAAGACACACACTGATACCCAGTAACACAGACACACACTTACACCAAGTAACAAAGTCATACACTGATACCCAGTAACACAGACACACACTTACACCAAGTAACAAAGTCATACACAGACACCCAGTAACAAGGACATACACTGACACCCAGTAACACAGACACACACGGGCACCAAGTAACAAAGACACAGACTTACACCGAGTAACACAGACATACACTGACACCAAGTATTTTGACATACACTTACACCAAGTAACAAAGACATACACTGATACCCAGTAACACAGACACACACTTACACCAAGTAACAAAGACAGACACTGATACCCAGTAACACAGATAAACATTTACACCAAGTAACAAAGTCATACACTGACACCCAGTAACAAAGACTTACACTGACACCCAGTAACACAGACACACACGGACACCAAGTAACAAAGACACACAATTACACCAAGTAACACAGACACACACTGACACCCAGTAACACAGAGTGATACACAGTAACAAAGACATACACTGACACCCAGGAACAAAGAAACACACTGATACCCAGTCACACAGACACACACTTACACCAAGTAACAAAGACATACACTGACACCCAGTAACAAAGACACACACTGACTTCCAGTTAGAAACACACACTGACCCCCCGTAAAACAGACATACACTGACTCCAAGTCACAAAGACACACACTGACACCCAGTAACAAAGACATACACTGACACCAAGTCTCAAAGACATACACTGATACACAGACACACACTTACACCAAGTAACACAGACGTACACTGACACCAAGTCACAAAGACACACACTGACACCCAGTAACAAAGAAATACACTGACACCCAGTAACACAGACGCACACGGACACCAAGTAACAAAGACACACACTTACACCAAGTAAAACAGACACACACTGACACCCAGTAACACAGACACACACGGACACCAAGTAACAAAGACACACACTTACACCAAGTAACACAGACACACACTGACACCCAGTAACAAAGACATACACTGATACCCAGTAACACAGACACACACTTACACCAAGTAACAAAGTCATACACTGACACCCAGTAACAAAGACATACTCTGACACCCCGTAACTCAGACACACACGGACACCAAGTAACAAAGACACACACGTACACCAAGTAACACAGACACACGCTGACACCCAGTAACACACACTGACACCCAGGAGCAAAGACACACACTGATACCCAATAACACAGACACACACTTACACCAAGTAACAAAGACATACACTGACACCCAGTAACAAAGACATGCACTGACACCGAGTAACACAGACATACACTTAAACCAAGTATTTTGACATACACTTACACCAAGTAACAAAGACACCCAGTAACAAAGACATACACTGACACCAAGTCACAAACACATACACTGACACCAAGAAACAAAGGCATACACTTACACCAAGTAACAAAGACATACACTGATAGCCAGTAACACAGACACACTGACACACATTTAGAAACACACACTGACACCAAGTCACAAAGACACACACTGACACCCAGTAACAAAGACATACACTGACACCAAGTCACAAAGACATACACTGATACACAGACACACACTTACACCAAGTAAAACAGACATACACTGACACCAAGTCCCAAAGACACACACTGACACCCAGTAACAAAGACATACACTGACACCAAGTCACAAAGACATACACTGATACCCAGGAACACAGACAGACACTGACACCCAGTGACAAAGACATACACTGATACCAAGTCACAAAGACATACACTGATACCCAGTAACACAGACACACACTGACACCCAGTAACACACACTGATACACAGTAACAAAGACATACACTGACACCCAGGAACAAAGACACACACTGATACCCAATAACACAGACACACACTTACACCAAGTAACAAAGACATACACTGATACCCAGTAACGCAGACACACACTTACACCAAGCAACAAAGTCATACACTGACACCCAGTAACAAAGACATACACGGACACCAAGTAACAAAGACACACACGTACACCAAGTAACACAGACACACGCTGACACCCAGTAACACACACTGATACACAGTAACAAAGACATACACTGACACCCAGGAACAAAGACACACACTGATACCCAATAACACAGACACACACTTACACCAAGTAACAAAGACATACACTGACACCCAGTAACAAAGACATGCACTGACACCAAGTAACAAAGACACACACTTACACCAAGTAACACAGACACACACTGACAGCCAGTAAGACAAACAAACACACTGACACCCAGCAACACAGACACACACTGACACCAAGTAACAAAGACATACACTGACACCCAGTAACACAGATACACACTGGGCGGCACAGTGGCGCAGTGTTTAGCACTGCAGCCTCACAGCTCCAGGGACCCGGGATCGATTCTGGGTACTCCCTGTGCGGAGTTTGCAAGTTCTCACTGTGTCTGCGTGGGTTTCCTCCGGGTGCTCCGGTTTCCTCCCACTTGCCAAAGACTTGCAGGTTGGTAGGTTAATTGGCCATTATAAATTGCCCCTAGTATAGGTAGGTGGTAGGGAAATATATAGGGACCGGTGGGGATGTTATTGGAATATGGGATTCGTGTAGGATTAGTATAAATGGTTGGTTGATGGTCGGCACAGACTCGGTGGGCCGAAGGGCCTGTTTCAGTGCTGTATCTCTAAACTAAACTAAATACTGACACCTAGTGTCACAGACACACACTGACACCAAGTAACAAAGACATACACTGATACCCAGTAACACCGACATACACTTACACCAAGTATTTTGACATACACTTACACCAAGTAACAAAGACATACACTGATAACAAGTAACACAGACACACACTTACACCAAGTAACAAAGACAGACACTGATACCCAGGAACACAGATAAACATTTACACCAAGTAACAAAGTCATACACTGACACCAGTAACAAAGACTTACACTGACACCCAGTAACACAGACACACACGGACACCAAGTCACAAAGACACACACTTACACCAAGTAACACAGACACACACTGACACCCAGTAACACAGACTGATACACAGTAACAAAGACATACCCTGCACCCAGGAACTAAGACACACACTGATACCCAGTAACACAGACACACACTTACAACAAGTAACAGAGACATACACTGACACCCAGTAACAAAGACATGCACTGACACCCAGGAACAAAGACATACACTGATACCCAGTAACACAGACACACTGACACCAAGTAACAAAGACATACACTTACACCAAGTAACAAAGACATACACTGATAGCCAGTAACACTGACACACAATTAGAAACACACACTGACCCCCAGTAACACGGACACACACTGACCCACCGTAACACAGACATACACTGACACCAAGTCACAAAGACACACACTGACACCCAGTAACAAAGATATACACTGATATCAAGTCACAAAGACATACACTGATACACAGACACACACTTACACCAAGTAAAACAGACATACACTGACACCAAGTCACAAAGACACACACTGACACCCAGTAACAAAGACATACACTGATACCCAGGAACACAGACACACACAGACACCCAGTAACAAAGACATACACTGATACCAAGTCACAAAGACATACACTGACACCCAGTAACAAAGACATACACTGACACCCAGGAACAAAGACACGCACTGACACCAAGTAACAAAGACACACACTTACACCAAGTAACACAGACATACACTGACACCAAGTAACAAAGACAGACAATTGCACCAAGTAACAAAGACATACACTTACACCAAGTATTTTGACATACACTGACACCAAGTAACAACGACATACACTGACACCCAGTAATAAAGACATACACTGACACTCAGTAACACAGACACACACTTACACCATGTAACACTGACACACACTTACACCAAGTAACACAGACATATACTGACACCAAGTAACAAAGACAGACAATTGCACCAAGTAACAAAGACATACACTTACACCAAGTATTTTGACATACACTGACACCAAGTAACAACGACATACACTGACACCCTGTAACAAAGACATACACTGACACCCAGTAACACAGACACACACTTACACCAAGTAACACAGACACACACTGACAACCAGCAACACAGACACACACTGGCACCAATTCACAAAGACATACCCTGATACCCAGTAACAAAGACATACACTGATACCCAGTAACACAGACACACACTTACACCTAGTAACAAAGACACACACTGATACCCAGTAACACAGACACACACTTACAACAAGTAACAAAGACATACACTGACACCCAGTAACAAAGACATGCACTGACACCCAGTAACACAGACACACACGGACACCAAGTAACAAAGACACACACTTACACCAAGTAACACAGACACACACTGACAGCCAGTAAGACAAACAAACACACTGACACCCAGCAACACAGACACACACTGACACCAAGTAACAAAGACATACACTGACACCCAGTAACACAGATACACACTGGGCGGCACAGTGGCGCAGTGGTTAGCACTGCAACCTCACAGCTCCAGGGACGCGGGATGGATTCTGGGTACTGCCTGTGCGGAGTTTGCAAGTTCTCCCTTTGTCTGCGTGGGTTTCCTCCGTGTGCTCCGGTTTCCTCCCACATGCCAAAGACTTGCAGGTTGGTTGGTTAATTGGCCATTATAAATTGCCCCTAGTATAGGTCGGTGGTAGGGAAATATATAGGGACCGGTGGGGATGTGATAGGAATACGGGATTAGTGTAGGATTAGTATAAATGGTTGGTTGATGGTAGGCGCAGACTCGGTGGGCCGAAGGGCCTGTTTCAGTGCTGTTTCTCTAAACTAAACTAAATACTGACACCTAGTGTCAAAGACACACACTGACACCAAGTAACAAAGACATCCACTTGCACCGAGTAACACAGACATACACTTACACCAAGTATTTTGACATACACTTACACCAAGTAACAAAGACATACACTGACACCCAGTAACAAAGACATACACTGACACCAAGTCACAAACACATACACTGACACCAAGTAACAAAGACATACACTTACACCAAGTAACAAAGACATACACTGATAGCCAGTAACACTGACACACAGTTAGAAACACACACTGACCCCCAGTAACACGGACACACACTGACCCACCGTAACACAGACATACACTGACACCAAGTCACAAAGACACACACTGACACCCAGTAACAAAGATATACACTGATACCAAGTCACAAAGACATACACTGATACACAGACACACACTTACACCAAGTAAAACAGACATACACTGACACCAAGTCTCAAAGACACACACTGACACCCAGTAACAAAGACATACACTGATACCCAGGAACACAGACACACACAGACACCCAGTAACAAAGACATACACTGATACCAAGTCACAAAGACATACACTGATACCCAGTAACACAGACACACACTGACACCCAGTAACAAAGACATACACTGACACCAAGTCACAAAGACATACACTGATACCCAGTAACACAGACACACACTTACACCAAGTAACAAAGACAGACACTGATACCCAGTAACACAGATAAACACTTCCACCAAGTAACAAAGTCATACACTGACACCCAGTAACAAAGACACACACTGTCTCCAAGTAGCACAGACACACACGGACACCAAGTAACAAAGACACACACTTACACCAAGTAACACAGACACACACTGACACCCAGTAACACACAATGATACACAGTAACAAAGACATACACTGACACCCAGGAACAAAGACACACACTGATAACCAGTAACACAGACACACACTTACACCAAGTAACAAAGACATACACTGACACCCAGTAACAAAGACACACACGGACACCAAATAACAAAGACACACACTTACACCAAGTAACACAGACACACACTGACAGCCAGTAAGACAAATAAACACACTGACACCCAGCAACACAGACACACACTGACACCAAGTAACAAAGACATACACTGACACCCAGTAACACAGATACACACTGGGCGGCACAGTGGCGCAGTGGTTAGCACTGCAGCCTCACAGCTCCAGGGACCCGGGGTCGATTCTGGGTACTGCCTGTGCGGAGTTTGCAAGTTCCCCCTGTGTCTGCGTGGATTTCCTCCGGGTGCTCCGGTTTCCTCCCACATGCCAAAGACTTGCAGGTTGGTAGGTTAATTGGCCATTATAAATTGCCCCTAGTATAGGTAGGTGGTCGGGAAATATATAGGGACCGGTGGGGATGTGTTAGAAATACGGGATTAGTGTAGGATTAGTATAAATGGGTGGTTGATGGTCGGCACAGACTCGGTGGGCCGAAGGGCCTGTTTCAGTGCTGTATCACTAAACTAAATACTGACACCTAGTGTCAAAGACACACACTGACACCAAGTCACAAAGACATCCACTTGCACCGAGTAACACAGACATACACTTACACCAAGTATTGTGACATACACTTACACCAAGTAACAAAGACATACACTGACACCCAGTAACAAAGACATACACTGACACCAAGTCACAAACACATACACTGACACCAAGTAACAAAGACATACACTTACACCAAGTAACAAAGTCATACACTGATAGCCAGTAACACTGACACACAGTTAGAAACACACACTGACCCCCAGTAACACGGACACACACTGACCCACCGTAACACAGACAAACACTGACACCAAGTCACAAAGACATACACTGATACACAGACACACACTTACACCAAGTAAAACAGACATACACTGACACCAAGTCACAAAGACACACACTGACACCCAGTAACAAAGACATACACTGATACCCAGGAACACAGACACACACAGACACCCAGTAACAAAGACATACACTGATACCAAGTCACAAAGACATACACTGACACCCAGTAACAAAGACATACACTGACACCCAGGAACAAAGACACGCACTGACACCAAGTAACAAAGACACACACTTACACCAAGTAACACAGACATACACTGACACCAAGTAACAAAGACAGACAATTGCACCAAGTAACAAAGACATACACTTACACCAAGTATTTTGACATACACTGACACCAAGTAACAACGACATACACTGACACCCAGTAACAAAGACATACACTGACACCCAGTAACACAGACACACACTTACACCAAGTAACACAGACACACACTTACACCAAGTAACACAGACGTATACTGACACCAAGTAACAAAGACAGACAATTGCACCAAGTAACAAAGACATACACTTACACCAAGTATTTTGACATACACTGACACCAAGTAACAACGACATACACTGACACCCTGTAACAAAGACATACACTGACTCCCAGTAACACAGACACACACTTACACCAAGTAACACAGACACACACTGACAACCAGTAACACAGACACACACTGGCACCAAGTCACAAAGACATACACTGATACCCAGTAACAAAGACATACACTGATACCCAGTAACACAGACACACACTTACACCTAGTAACAAAGACACACACTGATACCCAGTAACACAGACACACACTTACACCAAGTAACAAAGACATACACTGACACCCAGTAACAAAGACATGCACTGACACCCAGTAACACAGACACACACGGACTCCAAGTAACAAAGACACACACTTACACCAAGTAACACAGACACACACTGACAGCCAGTAAGACAAACAAGCACACTGACACCCAGTAACACAGACACACACTTACAACAAGTAACAGAGACATACACTGACACCCAGTAACAAAAACATGCACTGACACCCAGGAACAAAGACATACACTGATACCCAGTAACACAGACACACTGACACCAAGTAACAAAGACATACACTTACACCAAGTAACAAAGACATACACTGATAGCCAGTAACACTGACACACAATTAGAAACACACACTGACCCCCAGTAACACGGACACACACTGACCCACCGTAACACAGACATACACTGACACGAAGTCACAAAGACACACACTGACACCCAGTAACAAAGATATACACTGATATCAAGTCACAAAGACATACACTGATACACAGACACACACTTACACCAAGTAAAACAGACATACACTGACACCAAGTCACAAAGACACACACTGACACCCAGTAACAAAGACATACACTGATACCCAGGAACACAGACACACACAGACACCCAGTAACAAAGACATACACTGATACCAAGTCACAAAGACATACACTGACACCCAGTAACAAAGACATACACTGACACCCAGGAACAAAGACACGCACTGACACCAAGTAACAAAGACACACACTTACACCAAGTAACACAGACATACACTGACACCAAGTAACAAAGACAGACAATTGCACCAAGTAACAAAGACATACACTTACACCAAGTATTTTGACATACACTGACACCAAGTAACAACGACATACACTGACACCCAGTAACAAAGACATACACTGACACTCAGTAACACAGACACACACTTACACCAAGTAACACTGACACACACTTACACCAAGTAACACAGACATATACTGACACCAAGTAACAAAGACAGACAATTGCACCAAGTAACAAAGACATACACTTACACCAAGTATTTTGACATACACTGACACCAAGTAACAACGACATACACTGACACCCTGTAACAAAGACATACACTGACACCCAGTAACACAGACACACACTTACACCAAGTAACACAGACACACACTGACAACCAGTAACACAGACACACACTGGCACCAAGTCACAAAGACATACACTGATACCCAGTAACAAAGACATACACTGATACCCAGTAACACAGACACACACTTACACCTAGTAACAAAGACACACACTGATACCCAGTAACACAGACACACACTTACAACAAGTAACAAAGACATACACTGACACCCAGTAACAAAGACATGCACTGACACCCAGTAACACAGACACACACGGACACCAAGTAACAAAGACACACACTTACACCAAGTAACACAGACACACACTGACAGCCAGTAAGACAAACAAACACACTGACACCCAGCAACACAGACACACACTGACACCAAGTAACAAAGACATACACTGACACCCAGTAACACAGATACACACTGGGCGGCACAGTGGCGCAGTGGTTAGCACTGCAACCTCACAGCTCCAGGGACGCGGGATGGATTCTGGGTACTGCCTGTGCGGAGTTTGCAAGTTCTCCCTTTGTCTGCGTGGGTTTCCTCCGTGTGCTCCGGTTTCCTCCCACATGCCAAAGACTTGCAGGTTGGTTGGTTAATTGGCCATTATAAATTGCCCCTAGTATAGGTCGGTGGTAGGGAAATATATAGGGACCGGTGGGGATGTGATAGGAATACGGGATTAGTGTAGGATTAGTATAAATGGTTGGTTGATGGTCGGCGCAGACTCGGTGGGCCGAAGGGCCTGTTTCAGTGCTGTTTCTCTAAACTAAACTAAATACTGACACCTAGTGTCAAAGACACACACTGACACCAAGTAACAAAGACATCCACTTGCACCGAGTAACACAGACATACACTTACACCAAGTATTTTGACATACACTTACACCAAGTAACAAAGACATACACTGACACCCAGTAACAAAGACATACACTGACACCAAGTCACAAACACATACACTGACACCAAGTAACAAAGACATACACTTACACCAAGTAACAAAGACATACACTGATAGCCAGTAACACTGACACATAGTTAGAAACACACACTGACCCCCAGTAACACGGACACACACTGACCCACCGTAACACAGACATACACTGACACCAAGTCACAAAGACACACACTGACACCCAGTAACAAAGATATACACTGATACCAAGTCACAAAGACATACACTGATACACAGACACACACTTACACCAAGTAAAACAGACATACACTGACACCAAGTCTCAAAGACACACACTGACACCCAGTAACAAAGACATACACTGATACCCAGGAACACAGACACACACAGACACCCAGTAACAAAGACATACACTGATACCAAGTCACAAAGACATACACTGATACCCAGTAACACAGACACACACTGACACCCAGTAACAAAGACATACACTGACACCAAGTCACAAAGACATACACTGATACCCAGTAACACAGACACACACTTACACCAAGTAACAAAGACAGACACTGATACCCAGTAACACAGATAAACACTTCCACCAAGTAACAAAGTCATACACTGACACCCAGTAACAAAGACACACACTGTCTCCAAGTAGCACAGACACACACGGACACCAAGTCACAAAGACACACACTTACACCAAGTAACACAGACACACACTGACACCCAGTAACACACAATGATACACAGTAACAAAGACATACACTGACACCCAGGAACAAAGACACACACTGATAACCAGTAACACAGACACACACTTACACCAAGTAACAAAGACATACACTGACACCCAGTAACAAAGACACACACGGACACCAAATAACAAAGACACACACTTACACCAAGTAACACAGACACACACTGACAGCCAGTAAGACAAATAAACACACTGACACCCAGCAACACAGACACACACTGACACCAAGTAACAAAGACATACACTGACACCCAGTAACACAGATACACACTGGGCGGCACAGTGGCGCAGTGGTTAGCACTGCAGCCTCACAGCTCCAGGGACCCGGGGTCGATTCTGGGTACTGCCTGTGCGGAGTTTGCAAGTTCCCCCTGTGTCTGCGTGGGTTTCCTCCGGGTGCTCCGGTTTCCTCCCACATGCCAAAGACTTGCAGGTTGGTAGGTTAATTGGCCATTATAAATTGCCCCTAGTATAGGTAGGTGGTCGGGAAATATATAGGGACCGGTGGGGATGTGATAGAAATACGGGATTAGTGTAGGATTAGTATAAATGGGTGGTTGATGGTCGGCACAGACTCGGTGGGCCGAAGGGCCTGTTTCAGTGCTGTATCTCTAAACTAAACTAAATACTGACACCTAGTGTCAAAGACACACACTGACACCAAGTCACAAAGACATCCACTTGCACCGAGTAACACAGACATACACTTTCACCAAGTATTGTGACATACACTATCACCAAGTAACAAAGACATACACTGACACCCAGTAACAAAGACATACACTGACACCAAGTCACAAACACATACACTGACACCAAGTAACAAAGACATACACTTACACCAAGTAACAAAGTCATACACTGATAGCCAGTAACACTGACACACAGTTAGAAACACACACTGACCCCCAGTAACACAGACACACACTGACCCACCGTAACACAGACATACACTGACACCAAGTCACAAAGACATACACTGATACACAGACACACACTTACACCAAGTAAAACAGACATACACTGACACCAAGTCACAAAGACACACACTGACACCCAGTAACAAAGACATACACTGATACCCAGGAACACAGACACACACAGACACCCAGTAACAAAGACATACACTGATACCAAGTCACAAAGACATACACTGACACCCAGTAACAAAGACATACACTGACACCCAGGAACAAAGACACGCACTGACACCAAGAAACAAAGACACACACTTACACCAAGTAACACAGACATACACTGACACCAAGTAACAAAGACATACACTTACACCAAGTATTTTGACATACACTGACACCAAGTAACAACGACATACACTGACACCCAGTAACAAAGACATACACTGACACCCAGTAACACAGACACACACTTACACCAAGTAACACAGACACACACTTACACCAACTAACACAGACGTATACTGACACCAAGTAACAAAGACAGACAATTGCACCAAGTAACAAAGACATACACTTACACCAAGTATTTTGACATACACTGACACCAAGTAACAACGACATACACTGACACCCTGTAACAAAGACATACACTGACACCCAGTAACACAGACACACACTTACACCAAGTAACACAGACACACACTGACAACCAGTAACACAGACACACACTGGCACCAAGTCACAAAGACATACACTGATACCCAGTAACAAAGACACACACTTACACCTAGTAACAAAGACACACACTGATACCCAGTAACACAGACACACACTTACACCAAGTAACAAAGACATACACTGACACCCAGTAACAAAGACATGCACTGACACCCAGTAATACAGACACACACGGACACCAAGTAACAAAGACACACACTTACACCAAGTAACACAGACACACACTGACAGCCAGTAAGACAAACAAACACACTGACACCCAGCAACACAGACACACACTGACACCAAGTAACAAAGACATACACTGACACCCAGTAACACAGATACACACTGGGCGGCACAGTGGCGCAGTGGTTAGCACTGCAGCCTCACAGCTCCAGGGACCCGGGGTCGATTCTGGGTACTGCCTGTGCGGAGTTTGCAAGTTCCCCCTGTGTCTGCGTGGGTTTCCTCCGGGTGCTCCGGTTTCCTCCCACATGCCAAAGACTTGCAGGTTGGTAGGTTAATTGGCCATTATAAATTGCCCCTAGTATAGGTAGGTGGTCGGGAAATATATAGGGACCGGTGGGGATGTGATAGAAATACGGGATTAGTGTAGGATTAGTATAAATGGGTGGTTGATGGTCGGCACAGACTCGGTGGGCCGAAGGGCCTGTTTCAGTGCTGTATCTCTAAACTAAACTAAATACTGACACCTAGTGTCAAAGACACACACTGACACCAAGTCACAAAGACATCCACTTGCACCGAGTAACACAGACAAACACTTTCACCAAGTATTGTGACATACACTATCACCAAGTAACAAAGACATACACTGACACCCAGTAACAAAGACATACACTGACACCAAGTCACAAACACATACACTGACACCAAGTAACAAAGACATACACTTACACCAAGTAACAAAGTCATACACTGATAGCCAGTAACACTGACACACAGTTAGAAACACACACTGACCCCCAGTAACACGGACACACACTGACCCACCGTAACACAGACATACACTGACACCAAGTCACAAAGACATACACTGATACACAGACACACACTTACACCAAGTAAAACAGACATACACTGACACCAAGTCACAAAGACACACACTGACACCCAGTAACAAAGACATACACTGATACCCAGGAACACAGACACACACAGACACCCAGTAACAAAGACATACACTGATACCAAGTCACAAAGACATACACTGACACCCAGTAACAAAGACATACACTGACACCCAGGAACAAAGACACGCACTGACACCAAGAAACAAAGACACACACTTACACCAAGTAACACAGACATACACTGACACCAAGTAACAAAGACATACACTTACACCAAGTATTTTGACATACACTGACACCAAGTAACAACGACATACACTGACACCCAGTAACAAAGACATACACTGACACCCAGTAACACAGACACACACTTACACCAAGTAACACAGACACACACTTACACCAACTAACACAGACGTATACTGACACCAAGTAACAAAGACAGACAATTGCACCAAGTAACAAAGACATACACTTACACCAAGTATTTTGACATACACTGACACCAAGTAACAACGACATACACTGACACCCTGTAACAAAGACATACACTGACACCCAGTAACACAGATACACACTGGGCGGCACAGTGGCGCAGTGGTTAGCACTGCAACCTCACAGCTCCAGGGACGCGGGATCGATTCTCGGTACTGCCTGTGCGGAGTTTGCAAGTTCTCCCTTTGTCTGCGTGGGTTTCCTCCGTGTGCTCCGGTTTCCTCCCACATGCCAAAGACTTGCAGGTTGGTTGGTTAATTGGCCATTATAAATTGCCCCTACTATAGGTCGGTGGTAGGGAAATATATAGGGACCGGTGGGGATGAGATAGGAATACGGGATTAGTGTAGGATTAGTATAAATGGTTGGTTGATGGTCGGCACAGACTCGGTGGGCCGAAGGGCCTGTTTCAGTGCTGTTTCTCTAAACTAAACTAAATACTGACACCTAGTGTCAAAGGCACACACTGACACCAAGTAACAAAGACATCCACTTGCACCGAGTAACACAGACATACACTTACACCAAGTATTTTGACATACACTTACACCAAGTAACAAAGACATACACTGACACACAGTAACAAAGACATACACTGACACCAAGTCACAAACACATACACTGACACCAAGTAACAAAGACATACACTTACACCAAGTAACAAAGACATACACTGATAGCCAGTAACACTGACACACAGTTAGAAACACACACTGACCCCCAGTAACACGGACACACACTGACCCACCGTAACACAGACATACACTGACACCAAGTCACAAAGACACACACTGACACCCAGTAACAAAGATATACACTGATACCAAGTCACAAAGACATACACTGATACACAGACACACACTTACACCAAGTAAAACAGACATACACTGACACCAAGTCACAAAGACACACACTGACACCCAGTAACAAAGACATACACTGATACCCAGGAACACAGACACACACAGACACCCAGTAACAAAGACATACACTGATACCCAGTAACACAGACACACACTGACACCCAGTAACAAAGACATACACTGACACCAAGTCACAAAGACATACACTGATACCCAGTAACACAGACACACACTTACACCAAGTAACAAAGACAGACACTGATACCCAGTAACACAGATAAACACTTCCACCAAGTAACAAAGTCATACACTGACACCCAGTAACAAAGACACACACTGTCTCCAAGTAGCACAGACACACACGGACACCAAGTAACAAAGACACACACTTACACCAAGTAACACAGACACACACTGACACCCAGTAACACACACTGATACACAGTAACAAAGACATACACTGACACCCAGGAACAAAGACACACACTGATAACCAGTAACACAGACACACACTTACACCAAGTAACAAAGACATACACTGACACCCAGTAACATAGACACACACGGACACCAAATAACAAAGACACACACTTACACCAAGTAACACAGACACACACTGACAGCCAGTAAGACAAATAAACACACTGACACCCAGCAACACGGACACACACTGACACCAAGTAACAAAGACATACACTGACACCCAGTAACACAGATACACACTGGGCGGCACAGTGGCGCAGTGGTTAGCACTGCAGCCTCACAGCTCCAGGGACCCGGGGTCGATTCTGGGTACTGCCTGTGCGGAGTTTGCAAGTTCCCCCTGTGTCTGCGTGGGTTTCCTCCGGGTGCTCCGGTTTCCTCCCACATGCCAAAGACTTGCAGGTTGGTAGGTTAATTGGCCATTATAAATTGCCCCTAGTATATGTAGGTGGTAGGGAAATATATAGGAACCGGTGGGGATGTTATTGGAAAATGGGATTCGTGTAGGATTAGTATAAATGGTTGGTTAATGGTCGGCACAGACTCGGTGGGCCGAAGGGCCTGTTTCAGTGCTGTATCTCTAAACTAAACTAAATACTGACACCTAGTGTCACAGACACACACTGACACCAAGTAACAAAGACAGACACTGATACCCAGTAACACAGACACACACTTACACCAAGTAACAAAGACAGACACTGATACCCAGTAACACAGATAAACACTTACACCAAATAACAAAGTCATCCACTGACACCCAGTAACAAAGACATACACTGACACCCAGTAACACAGACACACACGGACACCAAGTAACAAAGACACACACTTACACCAAGTAACACAGACACACACTGACAGCCAGTAAGACAAACAAACACACTGACACCCAGCATCACAGACACACACGGACACCAAGTAACAAAGACACACACTTACACCAAGTAACACAGACACACACTGACACCCAGTAACACACACTGATACACAGTACCAAAGACATGCACTGACACCCAGGAACAAAGACACACACTGACACCAAGTAACAAAGACAGACACTGATACCCAATAACACAGACACACACTTACACCAAGTAACAAAGACATGCACTGACACCCAGGAACACAGACACACACGGACACCAAGTAACACAGACACACACTGACAGCCAGTAAGACAAACAAACACACTGACACCCAGCAACACAGACACACACTGACACCAAGTAACTAAGACATACACTTGCACCGAGTAACACAGACATACACTTAAACCAAGTATTTTGACATACACTGACACCAAGTCACAAACACATACACTGACACCAAGTAACAAAGACATACACTTACACCAAGTAACAAAGACATACACTGATAGCCAGTAACACAGACACACACTGACCCCCCGTAACACAGACATACACTGACACCAAGTCACAAAGACATACACTTGCACCGAGTAACACAGACATACACTTACACCAAGTATATTGACATACACTTACACCAAGTAACAAAGACATACACTGACACCCAGTAACAAAGACATACACTGACACCAAGCTACAAACACATACACTGACACCAAGTAACAAAGACATACACTGGTAGCCAGTAACACAGACACACACTGACACCCAGTTAGAAACACACACGGACCCCCCGTAACACAGACATACACTGACACCAAGTCACAAAGACACACACTGACACCAAGTCACAAAGACATACACTGATACACAGACACACACTTGCACCAAGTAACACAGACTTACACGGACACCAAGTCACAAAGACACACACTGACACCCAGTAACAAAGACATACACTGATATCAAGTCACAAATACATACACTGATACCCAGTAACACAGACACACACTGACATCCAGTAACAAAGACATACACTGATACCAAGTCACAAAGACATACACTGATACCCAGTAACACAGACACACACTTACACCAAGTAACAAAGACAGACACTGATACCCAGTAACACAGATAAACACTTACACCAAGTAACAAAGTCATACACTGACACCCAGTAACACAGACACACACGGACACCAAGTAACAAAGACACACACTTACACCAAGTAACACAGACATACACTGACACCCAGTAACAAAGACATACACTGACACCAAGTTACAAACACATACACTGACACCAAGTAACAAAGACATACACTTACACCAAGTAACAAAGACATACACTGATAGCCAGTAACACAGACACACACTGACACCGTGTTAGAAACACACACTGACACCCAGCAACACAGACACACACTGACACCATTTAACAAAGACATACACTGACACTCAGTAACACAGATACACACTGGGCGGCACAGTGGTGCAGTGGTTAGCACTGCAGCCTCACAGCTCAGGGACCCGGGATCGATTCTGGGTACTGCCTGTGCGGAGTTTGCAAGTTCTCCCTTTGTCTGCGTGGGTTTCTTCCGGGTGCTCCAGTTTCCTCCCACATGCCAAAGACTTGCAGGTTGGTAGGTTAATTGGCCATTGTAAATTGCCCCTAGTATAGGTAGGTGGTAGGGAAATATATAGGGACCGGTGGGGATGTTATTGGAATATGGGATTCGTGTAGGATTAGTATAAATGGTTGGTTGATGGTCGGCACAGACTCGGTGGGCCGAAGGGCCTGTTTCAGTGCTGTATCTCTAAACTAAACTAAATACTGACACCTAGTGTCACAGACACACACTGACACCGAGTAACACAGACATACACTTAAACCAAGTATTTTGACATGCACTTACACCAAGTAACAAAGACAGACACTGACACCCAGTAACAAAGACATACACTGACACCAAGTCACAAACACATACACTGACACCAAGTTACAAAGACATACACTTACACCAAGTAACAAAGACATACACTGATAGCCAGTAACACAGACACACACTGACCCCCCGTAACACAGACATACACTGACACCAAGTCACAAAGACATACACTTGCACCGAGTAACACAGACATACACTTACACCAAGTATATTGACATACACTTACACCAAGTAACAAAGACATACACTGACACCCAGTATCAAAGACATACACTGACACCAAGTTACAAACACATACACTGACACCAAGTAACAAAGACATACACTGATAGCCATTAACACAGACACACACTGACACCCAGTTAGAAACACACACGGACCCCCCGTAACACAGACATACACTGACACCAAGTCACAAAGACACACACTGATACCAAGTCACAAAGACATACACTGATACCCAGTAACACAGACACACACTGACACCAAGTAACAAAGACAGACAATTGCACCAAGTAACAAAGACATACACTTACACCAAGTATTTTGACATACACTGACACCAAGTAACAACGACATACACTGACACCCAGTAACAAAGACATACACTGACACCCAGTAACACAGACACACACTTACACCAAGTAACACAGACACACACTTACACCAAGTAACACAGACGTATACTGACACCAAGTAACAAAGACAGACAATTGCACCAAGTAACAAAGACATACACTTACACCAAGTATTTTGACATACACTGACACCAAGTAACAACGACATACACTGACACCCTGTAACAAAGACATACACTGACACCCAGTAACAAAGACACACACTTACACCAAGTAACACAGACACACACTGACAGCCAGTAACACAGACACACACTGGCACCAAGTCACAAAGACATACACTGATACCCAGTAACAAAGACATACACTGATACCCAGTAACACAGACACACACTTACACCTAGTAACAAAGACACACACTGATACCCAGTAACACAGACACACACTTACACCAAGTAACAAAGACATACACTGACACCCAGTAACAAAGACATGCACTGACACCCAGTAACACAGACACACACGGACACCAAGTAACAAAGACACACACTTACACCAAGTAACACAGACACACACTGACAGCCAGTAAGACAAACAAACACACTGACACCCAGCAACACAGACACACACTGACACCAAGTAACAAAGACATACACTGAGACCCAGTAACACAGATACACACTGGGCGGCACAGTGGCGCAGTGGTTAGCACTGCAACCTCACAGCTCCAGGGACGCGGGATCGATTCTGGGTACTGCCTGTGCGGAGTTTGCAAGTTCTCCCTTTGTCTGCGTGGGTTTCCTCCGTGTGCTCCGGTTTCCTCCCACATGCCAAAGACTTGCAGGTTGGTTGGTTAATTGGCCATTATAAATTGCCCCTACTATAGGTCGGTGGTAGGGAAATATATAGGGACCGGTGGGGATGAGATAGGAATACGGGATTAGTGTAGGATTAGTATAAATGGTTGGTTGATGGTCGGCACAGACTCGGTGGGCCGAAGGGCCTGTTTCAGTGCTGTTTCTCTAAACTAAACTAAATACTGACACCTAGTGTCAAAGGCACACACTGACACCAAGTAACAAAGACATCCACTTGCACCGAGTAACACAGACATACACTTACACCAAGTATTTTGACATACACTTACACCAAGTAACAAAGACATACACTGACACACAGTAACAAAGACATACACTGACACCAAGTCACAAACACATACACTGACACCAAGTAACAAAGACATACACTTACACCAAGTAACAAAGACATACACTGATAGCCAGTAACACTGACACACAGTTAGAAACACACACTGACCCCCAGTAACACGGACACACACTGACCCACCGTAACACAGACATACACTGACACCAAGTCACAAAGACACACACTGACACCCAGTAACAAAGACATACACTGATACCCAGGAACACAGACACACACAGACACCCAGTAACAAAGACATACACTGATACCAAGTCACAAAGACATACACTGATACCCAGTAACACAGACACACACTGACACCCAGTAACAAAGACATACACTGACACCAAGTCACAAAGACATACACTGATACCCAGTAACACAGACACACACTTACACCAAGTAACAAAGACAGACACTGATACCCAGTAACACAGATAAACACTTCCACCAAGTAACAAAGTCATACACTGACACCCAGTAACAAAGACACACACTGTCTCCAAGTAGCACAGACACACACGGACACCAAGTAACAAAGACACACACTTACACCAAGTAACACAGACACACACTGACACCCAGTAACACACACTGATACACAGTAACAAAGACATACACTGACACCCAGGAACAAAGACACACACTGATAACCAGTAACACAGACACACACTTACACCAAGTAACAAAGACATACACTGACACCCAGTAACATAGACACACACGGACGCCAAATAACAAAGACACACACTTACACCAAGTAACACAGACACACACTGACAGCCAGTAAGACAAATAAACACACTGACACCCAGCAACACAGACACACACTGACACCAAGTAACAAAGACATACACTGACACCCAGTAACACAGATACACACTGGGCGGCACAGTGGCGCAGTGGTTAGCACTGCAGCCTCACAGCTCCAGGGACCCGGGGTCGATTCTGGGTACTGCCTGTGCGGAGTTTGCAAGTTCCCCCTGTGTCTGCGTGGGTTTCCTCCGGGTGCTCCGGTTTCCTCCCACATGCCAAAGACTTGCAGGTTGGTAGGTTAATTGGCCATTATAAATTGCCCCTAGTATATGTAGGTGGTAGGGAAATATATAGGGACCGGTGGGGATGTTATTGGAAAATGGGATTCGTGTAGGATTAGTATAAATGGTTGGTTGATGGTCGGCACAGACTCGGTGGGCCGAAGGGCCTGTTTCAGTGCTGTATCTCTAAACTAAACTAAATACTGACACCTAGTGTCACAGACACACACTGACACCAAGTAACAAAGACAGACACTGATACCCAGTAACACAGACACACACTGACACCAAGTAACAAAGACAGACACTGATACCCAGTAACACAGATAAACACTTACACCAAATAACAAAGTCATCCACTGACACCCAGTAACAAAGACATACACTGACACCCAGTAACACAGACACACACGGACACCAAGTAACAAAGACACACACTTACACCAAGTAACACAGACACACACTGACACCCAGTAACACACACTGATACACAGTACCAAAGACATGCACTGACACCCAGGAACAAAGACACACACTGACACCAAGTAACAAAGACAGACACTGATACCCAATAACACAGACACACACTTACACCAAGTAACAAAGACATGCACTGACACCCAGGAACACAGACACACACGGACACCAAGTAACACAGACACACACTGACAGCCAGTAAGACAAACAAACACACTGACACCCAGCAACACAGACACACACTGACACCAAGTAACAAAGACATACACTTGCACCGAGTAACACAGACATACACTTAAACCAAGTATTTTGACATACACTGACACCAAGTCACAAACACATACACTGACACCAAGTAACAAAGACATACACTTACACCAAGTAACAAAGACATACACTGATAGCCAGTAACACAGACACACACTGACCCCCCGTAACACAGACATACACTGACACCAAGTATATTGACATACACTTACACCAAGTAACAAAGACATACACTGACACCCAGTAACAAAGACATACACTGACACCAAGCTACAAACACATACACTGACACCAAGTAACAAAGACATACACTGGTAGCCAGTAACACAGACACACACTGACACCCAGTTAGAAACACACACGGACCCCCCGTAACACAGACATAGACTGACACCAAGTCACAAAGACACACACTGACACCAAGTCACAAAGACATACACTGATACACAGACACACACTTGCACCAAGTAACACAGACTTACACGGACACCAAGTCACAAAGACACACACTGACACCCAGTAACAAAGACATACACTGATATCAAGTCACAAATACATACACTGATACCCAGTAACACAGACACACACTGACATCCAGTAACAAAGACATACACTGATACCAAGTCACAAAGACATACACTGATACCCAGTAACACAGACACACACTTACACCAAGTAACAAAGACAGACACTGATACCCAGTAACACAGACACACACGGACACCAAGTAACAAAGACACACACTTACACCAAGTAACACAGACATACACTGACACCCAGTAACAAAGACATACACTGACACCAAGTTACAAACACATACACTGACACCAAGTAACAAAGACATACACTTACACCAAGTAACAAAGACATACACTGATAGCCAGTAACACAGACACACACTGACACCCAGTTAGAAACACACACTGACACCCAGCAACACAGACACACACTGACACCATTTAACAAAGACATACACTGACACTCAGTAACACAGATACACACTGGGCGGCACAGTGGTGCAGTGGTTAGCACTGCAGCCTCACAGCTCAGGGACCCGGGATCGATTCTGGGTACTGCCTGTGCGGAGTTTGCAAGTTCTCCCTGTGTCTGCTTGGGTTTCTTCCGGGTGCTCCGGTTTCCTCCCACATGCCAAAGACTTGCAGGTTGGTAGGTTAATTGGCCATTGTAAATTGCCCCTAGTATAGGTAGGTGGTAGGGAAATATATAGGGACCTATGGGGATGTTATTGGAATATGGGATTCGTGTAGGATTAGTATAAATGGTTGGTTGATGGTCGGCACAGACTCGGTGGGCCGAAGGGCCTGTTTCAGTGCTGTATCTCTAAACTAAACTAAATACTGACACCTAGTGTCACAGACACACACTGACACCGAGTAACACAGACATACACTTAAACCAAGTATTTTGACATGCACTTACACCAAGTAACAAAGACAGACACTGACACCAAGTCACAAACACATACACTGACACCAAGTTACAAAGACATACACTTACACCAAGTAACAAAGACATACACTGATAGCCAGTAACACAGACACACACTGACCCCCAGTAACACAGACATACACTGACACCAAGTCACAAAGACATACACTTGCACCGAGTAACACAGACATACACTTACACCAAGTATATTGACATACACTTACACCAAGTAACAAAGACATACACTGACACCCAGTAACAAAGACATACACTGACACCAAGTTACAAACACATACACTGACACCAAGTAACAAAGACATACACTGATAGCCATTAACACAGACACACACTGACACCCAGTTAGAAACACACACGGACCCCCCGTAACACAGACATACACTGACACCAAGTCACAAAGACACACACTGACACCAAGTCACAAAGACATACACTGATACACAGACACACACTTACACCAAGTAACACAGACATACACGGACACCAAGTCACGAAGACACACACTGACACCCAGTAACAAAGACATACACTGATAACAAGTCACAAATACATACACTGATACCCAGTAACACAGACACACACTGACATCCAGTAACAAAGACATACACTGATACCAAGTCACAAAAACATACACTGATATCCAGTAACACAGACACACACTTACACCAAGTAACAAAGACAGACACTGATACCCAGTAACAAAGATAAACAATTACACCAAGTAACAAAGTCATACACTGACACCCAGTAACAAAGACATACACTGACACCCAGTAACACAGACACACACGGACACCAAGTTACAAAGACACACACTTACACCAAGTAACACAGACATACACTGACATCCAGTAACAAAGACATACACTGACACCAAGTTACAAACACAGACACTGACACCAAGTAACAAAGACATACACTTTCACCAAGTAACAAAGACATACACTGATAGCCAGTAACACAGACACACACTGACACCCAGTTAGAAACACACACTGACCCCCAGAAACACAGACATACACTGACACCAAGTCACAAAGAAACACACTGACACACAGCAACAAAGACATACACTGACACCAAGTCACAAAGACATACACTGATACCCAGGAACACAGACACACACTGACACCCAGTAACAAAGACATACACTGATACCAAGTCACAAAGACATACACTTGCACCGCGTAACACAGACATACACTTACACCAAGTATATTGACATACACTTACACCAAGTAACAAAGACATACACTGACACCAGTAACAAAGACACACACTGACACCCAGTTAGAAACACACACTGACCCCCCGTAACACAGACATCCACTGACACCGACTCACAAAGACACACACTGACACCCAGTAACAAAGACATACACTGACACCAAGTCACAAAGACATACACTGATACACAGACACACACTTACACCAAGTAACACAGACATACACTGACACCAAGTCACAAAGACACACACTGACACCCAGTAACAAAGACATACACTGATACCAAGTCACAAATACATACACTGATACCCAGTAACACAGAAACACACTGACACACAGTAACAAAGACATACATTGATACCAAGTCACAAAGACATACACTGATACCCAGTAACACAGACACACACTTACACCAAGTAACAAAGACAGACACTGATACCCAGTAACACAGATAAACACTTACACCAAGTAACAAAGTCTGACACTGACACCCAGTAACAAAGACATGCACTGACACCCAGCAACACAGACACACACGGACACCAAGTAACAAAGACACACACTTACACCTAGTAACACAGACATACACTGACACCCAGTAACAAAGACATACACTGACACCAAGTTAAAAACACATACACTGACACCAAGTAACAAAGACATACACTTACACAAAGTAACACAGACATACACTGATAGCCAGTAACACAGACACACACTGACACCCAGTTAGAAACACACACTGACCCCCAGTAACACAGACACACACTGACACCCCGTAACACAGACATAAACTGGCAGCAAGTCACAAAGACACACACTGACACCCAGTAACAAAGACATACACTGACACCAAGTCACAAAGACATACACTGATACACAGACACACACTTACACCAAGTAACACAGACATACACGGACACCAAGTCACGAAGACACACACTGACACCCAGTAACAAAGACATACACTGATAACAAGTCACAAATACATACACTGATACCCAGTAACACAGACACACACTGACATCCAGTAACAAAGACATACACTGATACCAAGTCACAAAGACATACACTGATACCCAGTAACACAGACACACACTTACACCAAGTAACAAAGACAGACACTGATACCCAGTAACAAAGATAAACAATTACACCAAGTAACAAAGTCATACACTGACACCCAGTAACAAAGACATACACTGACACCCAGTAACACAGACACACACGGACACCAAGTTACAAAGACACACACTTACACCAAGTAACACAGACATACACTGACATCCAGTAACAAAGACATACACTGACACCAAGTTACAAACACAGACACTGACACCATGTAACAAAGACATACACTTTCACCAAGTAACAAAGACATACACTGATAGCCAGTAACACAGACACACACTGACACCCAGTTAGAAACACACACTGACCCCCAGTAACACAGACATACACTGACACCAAGTCACAAAGAAACACACTGACACCCAGCAACAAAGACATACACTGACACCAAGTCACAAAGACACACACTGATACCCAGGAACACAGACACACACTGACACCCAGTAACAAAGACATACACTGATACCAAGTCACAAAGACATACACTTGCACCGCGTAACACAGACATACTCTTACACCAAGTATATTGACATACACTTACACCAAGTAACAAAGACATACAATGACACCAGTAACAAAGACACACACTGACACCCAGTAGGAAACACACACTGACCCCCCGTAACACAGACATCCACTGACACCGACTCACAAAGACACACACTGACACCAAGTCACAAAGACATACACTGATACACAGACACACACTTACACCAAGTAACACAGACATACACTGACACCCAGTAACAAAGACATACACTGATACCAAGTCACAAATACATACACTGATACCCAGTAACACAGAAACACACTGACACAAAGTAACAAAGACATACATTGATACCAAGTCACAAAGACATACACTGATACCCAGTAACACAGACACACACTTACACCAAGTAACAAAGACAGACACTGATACCCAGTAACACAGATAAACACTTACACCAAGTAACAAAGTCTGACACTGACACCCAGTAACAAAGACATGCACTGACACCCAGCAACACAGACACACACGGACACCAAGTAACAAAGACACACACTTACACCAAGTAACACAGACATACACTGACACCCAGTAACAAAGACATACACTGACACCAAGTTACAAACACATACACTGACACCAAGTAACAAAGACATACACTTACACCAAGTAACACAGACATACACTGATAGCCAGTAACACAGACACACACTGACACCCAGTTAGAAACACACACTGACCCCCAGTAACACAGACACACACTGACACCCCGTAACACAGACATAAACTGACAGCAAGTCACAAAGACACACACTGACACCCAGTAACAAAGACATACACTGACACCAAGTCACAAAGACATACACTGATACACAGACACACACTTACACCAAGTAACACAGACATACACTGACACCAAGTCACAAAGACACACACTGACACCCAGTATCAAAGACATACACTGACACCAAGTCACAAAGACATACACTGATACCCAGGAACACAGACGCACACTGACACCCAGTAACAAAGACATACACTGATACCAAGTCACAAAGACATACACTGATACCCAGTGACAAAGACATGCACTGACACCCAGTAACACAGACACACACGGACACCAAGCAACAAAGACACACACTTACACCAAGTAACACAGACACACACTGACAGCCAGTAAGGCAAACAAACACACTGACACCCAGCAACACAGACACACACGGACACCAAGTAACAAAGACACACACTTACACCAAGTTAGACAGACACACACTGACACCCAGTAACACACACTGATACACAGTAACAAAGACATACACTGACACCCAGGAACAAAGACACACACTGATACCCAATAACAAAGACACACACTTACACCAAGTAACAAAGACACACACTGACACCCAGTAACGAAGACATGCACTGACACCCAGTAACACAGACACACACGGACACCAAGTAACAAAGACACACACTTACACCAAGTAACACAGACACACACTGACAGCCAGTAAGACAAACAAACACACTGACACCCAGCAACACAGACACACACTGACACCAAGTAACAAAGACATGCACTGACACCCAGTAACACAGATACACACTGGGCGGCACAGTGGTGCAGTGGTTAGCACTGCAGCCTCACAGCTCCAGGGACCCGGGATCGATTCTGGGTACTGCCTGTGCGGAGTTTGCACGTTCTCCCTGTGTTTGCGTGGGTTTCCTCCGGGTGATCCGGTTTCCTCCCACATGCCAAAGACTTGCAGGTTGGTAGGTTAATTGGCCATTATAAATTGCCCCTAGTATAGGTAGGTGGTAGGGAAATATATAGGGACCGGTGGGGATGTTATTGGAATATGGCATTCGTGTAGGATTAGTATAAATTGTTGGTTGATGGTCGGCACAGACTCGGTGGGCCGAAGGGACTGCTTCAGTGCTGTATCTCGAAACTAAACTAAATACTGACACCTAGTGTAACAGACACACACTGACACCAAGTAACAAAGACAGACACTGATACCCAGTAACACAGACACACACTTACACCAAGTAACAAAGACAGACACTGATACCCAGTAACACAGATAAACACTTACACCAAATAACAAAGTCATACACTGACACCCAGTAACAAAGACATACACTGACACCCAGTAACACAGACACACACGGACACCAAGTAACAAAGACACACACTTACACCAAGTAACACAGACACACACTGACACCCAGTAACACACACTGATACACAGTAACAAAGACATACACTGACACCCAGTAACAAAGACATGCACTGACACCCAGCAACAAAGACATACACTGACACCAAGTCACAAAGACACACACTGACACCCAGTAACAAAGACATACCCTGATACCAAGTCACAAAGACATACACTTGCACCGAGTAACAAAGACATACACTTACACCAAGTATATTGACATACACTTACACCAAGTAACAAAGACACACAATGATAGCCAGTAACACAGACACACACTGACACCCAGTAACAAAGCCATACACTGATACCAAGTCACAAAGACATACACTGATACCCAGTAACACAGACACACACTTACACCAAGTAACAAAGACAAACACTGACACCAAGTCACAAAGACACACACTGACACCAAGTCACAAAGACATACACTGATACACAGACACACACTTACACCAAGTAACACAGACATACACGGACACCAAGTCACAAAGACACACACTGACACTCAGTAACAAAGACATACACTGATACCAAGTCACAAATACATACACTGATACCCAGTAACACAGACACACACTGACATCCAGTAACAAAGACATACACTGATACCAAGTCACAAAGACATACACTGATACCCAGTAACACAGACACACACTTACACCAAGTAACAAAGACAGACACTGATACCCAGTAACAAAGACATACACTGACACCAAGTAACACAGACACACACGGACACCAAGTAACAAAGACACACGCTTACACCAAGTAACACAGACATACACTGACACCCAGTAACAAAGACATACACTGACACCAAGTTACAAACAAATACACTGACACCAAGTAACAAAGACATACACTTACACCAAGTAACAAAGACATACACTGATAGCCAGTAACACAGACACACACGGACACCCAGTTAGAAACACACACTGACCCCCAGTAACACAGACATACACTGACACCAAGTCACAAAGAAACACCCTGACACCCAGCAACAAAGACATACACTGACACCAAGTCACAAAGACATACACTGATACCCAGGAACACAGACACACACTGACACCCAGTAACAAAGACATACACTGACACCAAGTTATAAACACATACACTGACACCAAGTAACAAAGACATACACTGATAGCCAGTAACACAGACACACACTGACACCCAGTTAGAAACACACACTGACCCCCCGTAACACAGACATACACTGACACCAACTCACAAAGACACACACTGACACCCAGTAACAAAGACATACACTGACACCAAGTCACAAAGACATACACTGATACACAGACACACACTTACACCAAGTAACACAGACATACACTGACACCAAGTAACAAAGACACACACTGACACCCAGTAACAAAGACATACACTGATACCAAGTCACAAATGCATACACTGATACCCAGTAACACAGACACACACTGACACCCAGTAACAAAGACATACACTGATACCAAGTCACAAAGACATACACTGATACCCAGTAACACAGACACACACTTACACCAAGTAACAAATACAGACACTGATACCCAGTAACACAGATAAACACTTACACCAAGTAACAAAGTCAGACACTGACACCCAGTAACAAAGACATACACTGACACCCAGCAACACAGTCACACACGGACACCAAGTAACAAAGACACACACTTACACCAAGTAACACAGACATACACTGACACCCAGTAACAAAGACATACAATGACACCAAGTTGCAAACACATACACTGACACCAAGTAACAAAGACATACACTTCACCAAGTAACAAAGACATACACTGATAGCCAGTAACAAAGACACACACTGACACCAAGTTACAAACACACACTGACCCCCAGTAACACAGACATACACTGACACCAAGTCACAAAGAAACACCCTG